>NW_005842559.1:750-41726 GCF_000455745.1 Alligator sinensis | reverse complement strand
TCTCCCGCGGAGGTGCTGGGAAGCGGCGTTGGCGTGAAGGCGGGGCAGGGCCTGCCGTTAGAGAGCGGCTGGTTCAGGGGGGAGCAGCAGGATCCAGACCGCTCTCAGCTGTTGTTTTTCCTTGAGAAGGTCCTGTGTTCCTGTAAGTGGTGTCGGGCCCCCCTCCCCTCCCCTCCCCACTGCACCGGAAATACTCATGTTGTCCGAGGTTTGCAGGAATAACGTTTTGATGAAGGTGGCAGGGATTTTGGTGACACTAAAAGCTCCAGTCTGGAGGGCTATTTATTCTACTGCCTTCGGACAAGATGATAATATTTTAGTGCTGATGAGTCACTATTTACAAACCAGATGCATCTTGCTGCCTTGTGTCAGCTTCTTGCTACACAATGATGACAGGAATTAAACCACTGGTTTCAAATGGCCCCTGCAGAGATGGGCTTCTGTAGGGTTAAGTCTGTTTACAGTAAAGTGATGCTTAGAAATGATTGTGTGCTGTCATTCCAGTGTTTCTTTTTTCATTTTACTTCTGTGTATGCCAGGCGATTTAGGATGATGGAGCGAATAGCAGTGCTCAGGAATTGATAGCAGCCTCTAGAATCAGAAAACAGAACTAGGCACTGTTGCTTTTTTTTATGTAGATGTGCTCACAGAATAAATCTTGCTGTGTAATATCTGCCATTTCTGTGCTGAACAAGGCAGAGTTAAAAAAAAAAAAAAAATCAGACTCTTGTAAAGAGGATATTTTGGTACTTAAATTGGACTTTGAGCACTTCACATTGTAAAACAAAACTTTGCCAATTTTGAATTAAATTGACTAACTTACTGTCCTCTGATCAAATACTGTAAATGAAATGTAATTGAGTATTGGATATTTGCTGCCGACCAGTTCTCTGGTTTGGCTTTCTTTAAGGAACATTCAAAGTCACTGAATAAGTACCCGGAAAAAGAGTTGGTTGAAGCAATATATAAGTTTTGTACCTTCTGCCTGTAGAGAAAATAATTTTTTATCTCAGTTAGCTCAATTGTTGTAGTTCAGAGACTAGTTTATTCAAGTTTGGTATCAATGAGGACTTGGACAAAATAGGAAAGCTTGAGAGAGAGCTGAGATCTACTAGTAAAACCTTGAAGGGCAGCGGACTGGGAGCAACAATTGGTTTTGTTTAACAGCCATAGATATGCTCTTTCTTTAAATATAAATGCTTTGATAACCTTTTTTATATTAACTCAGTACACTGTTACACTTAAAATGCAAATTTATGTATCTTACATTATTAAATTGAACTACAGTTTCCACTCGTGTAGCTTGACAGAAGCTAGTAGTCAATAGTTTGTATAGAAAATGTGCACAATATTCTCATGTTTATTAAAAAGGTGAAGCATAAGGCAAATATGTGTATGCTAAGCTTATTACTTACACAAATATAGATATGGAATATAGCTTCTTGATTAGCAAAAAAAATAGTACTTAGCAGGGGCTATATTTAGTTGTAAGTCAACATTTTAATAGTTCTACCAGCCATTAAGAGATCAGCCTTCCTTGAGTGAAAGTAGCTAAAATGCATAATTGGTAACTTGCCAGTTGTGATTCTTTTGCAGTCTGACCTGGTGTTGACAGTCTCAGCCAACTGTACCCCAAGTAGATCAGTAAAACACTGAAAAATGCTGGTGCCAGTGAGGAGTAGGTTGAGAATACTTTCTTGTGAAACTTTCTAGGCTAACAGTTCAACATCACTTGCTCCTGTGCCTCATTCTCCATTAATTTCTTGGTCTTCCTGCCTCTGCAAAGCCATTGGAGTCTTGTCCCTGGTCACCTAGCCTTCTGTGGTGAAGCTGTGAAGTCCATACAGCCAAAGGATAGATGTTACTAAGAGGTAATGGAACCTGTAGGAACCTGTAGCTCCCTTGTATGTGCATCACTGGGGCCTGATCTTGCGTTGCACTTCTTTTGCACTTCTTTAAGTGGGATGCTTTTTATAGGAGCATGGTGGACACCCCCTAGTACAGAATGACTTAAAGGATCAATGTTTAAATGACTTGTGCTGTCTTTACTGATGTTTATATGTGTTCTTGGTTCCAAATTAGTCCTCAGTTTTCAACAAGTTTTGCCAGTTGAATGGGCATGAGTTCAAAAAACATTTTTGGTGTTCAGGCTTGCATAGTACCATAAACTTTTGACCTAATATGAGCTTAAGCAGTGAAGTATGTCAGAAGAGGGGTAAGGGAAAGGAGAGCATTTAATTGTTCATTTGAATGACAACTTATTACTAATGGATTGCTTATCTGTTTGGGGATAAGTAAACTTAATTCAGTACTTATAGAGAGGCTTAAAAAAAACAAACCCCAAACCCAAAATTAATCTTACCAATATTTTATCTTTCTCAGTCTTGTGTTGCTGTTTGACTTCTGCTGAAAGCTTCCAGGATTCTTGTCCATTTTTATGTCTCTGGCATTCAGCCAAGATTATTGCTTCTGTCTTTTTGGTTCAATAAACCTTTTTTTTAGGGTCATGTAGTAATACTGATTCAGTATCCTGCTGCAGGTCTGTGGTTGTCATCCTGTGATGTGCTTGTTCCAATTTAGTATTAGCTATGGAGAAACCAAATACCATCCAAATTGTTTGTTTATGTGCCAAATATTAAACAGTAGATTAATCAATGGTATGATAAGGCTCCTCAAACTATATAAACTACAGCTGTAATGATGAAAGTGAGATTTTTTTTTTTAAATGCAGAAGTGCCCTGTATTTGAAAGGTTTAGCATTGACTCTTGCAGTAAAATTGGTCTCTGATCAAAAACTAGGTGCAAAGGTTACCTGTGTAGGCTCTTTTCATTGATCAACCTTGCAACTGTAGCAAAGGAAAAGGTACTAATTGGAGTGAAAACATTATGCTTTGATAAAACAGATTATGATGGGTATAGCTTCCATGAGCTAATAGGTTCAGTGGGTCTTCAGCTGGGTTAAAATGCAGTGCAATTGAGGAATAACTGTTTAGGACCTAAGTTCATTATTACCTGTGTAGGCTCTTTTCATTGATCAACCTTGCAACTGTAGCAAAGGAAAAGGTACTAATTGGAGTGAAAACATTATGCTTTGATAAAACAGATTATGATGGGTATAGCTTCCATGAGCTAATAGGTTCAGTGGGTCTTCAGCTGGGTTAAAATGCAGTGCAATTGAGGAATAACTGTTTAGTACCTAAGTTCATTAGTTTTATTATGGAAATTAAATAAGTTTCCCTCCCCCTGCCACTTGCCTTCTGAATATTAGCTACATGGGAAAAATCTTGAAGAATGTACTGTCAGTGGTTTCATCTGATTTTAGCCTATGCTGAAATTGCAACTAACTGGATAAGAAAATATAGGCCTTGAGTACAGAAAACTAAATTTCTGATTTCTTAATGGCAGGATTTAACATGCTTTTGATGCTTTCAGTCAGGATTTAACTACTTTTTCTTGAATCATGATATCCTTTGCTATCTTCAAACATCAGGTGGTTTGCTTCCTCCAACCATGTGAAGCATGATCATGCTGTTCTAGGACTGGGGGAAAGGATGATCTTTTTTATTGGGCATACATTCTTGGCCGTGTCCTGGGATTCAGCAACCTGTAGATGCTTGTTGCATTTTCACTCTGAAGGTGTCTGTCTCCATCCTGAGATGCATTTTGCCTTTCTCTTCCTCCTCTCTTTCCCCACCCCCCCACCCGACTGGGACTTCCAGGGCTCGATGCAACAGAGTGCATGGTAAAACTAAAACACTACCAAATTACTCTGTCTTAAGTACACTGTATTTACTGTATCTGCACACTTGCACAGGAATAAGTAGAATTTTAAATGGTTGTTAATAATTGCTATACATTATTGTACATCTGTTGCCAATTTCTATGGTTGGATTCATATGCTTTTCTTTTTTGGAGGAAAAAACTGTTGTTAGGGCTCAACTAGTGTAAAGGGAGAGATGTGCATAAGCCATTTAAACGCGCATGGTTCCTCATCCTAGCTAAAACTTCCAGACTTACCTGTAGGTCAGAATATTGTCTGTATTTTCTTGACGTGATTATTGATTACATAGGGTAGGGGTCCATTCTACAAACCAGTTTTAATTTTCAAAATAAACCACCAAATTATTTTGCACATTTTTCCAAGGCCTTGGCAGAATAAATTACTGACCCGATTTATTTATTTATTTTTTTTAATGAACAGCACATGTAGCAGGGAATGTCAGTTTGTGGATAAAGTCTCAGACAAAAGACTTTCTTGCTAAAAGGGACATTTTTGATGTGAATGAATATCATCAGGTTTCTCATCACATCTTTTAATAAAAAGCTTATGTCTTAATAAATGGTTTACCAACTTTATTAACATTGAGGCTTTTTATTTACTTGTTTCCATTCTGTCCCCACTTATTTCCACTCGCATTTTATTAGCTTGTGCAAGCAAAGCAATCGTGAAAATTAATTTTTAATTTTTAGAACCACATTCTATTTAAAGTTTCTGCATAGAAGAGTTGGTAACTTGATCTGTTGAAATTTTGTTCAATTTAAATTTGTTTCTCTGCTTTTCATCATAAGCAGAGGCTTGTGTGAAGTCAGTCTCTTTCTGGACTTGTTTATCAGTCTTGTCTTGAATATTTGCATATGTGAGTACTAACAGAATTGATCTTTTCCAGATTCTATGACTGTTCTCTCCCCATATTCTTGATATGGTAAAAGTATTGTCCAAGACTCGCTTAAAAACCTGCCAAGCGGTAAGAAGGGGAAAAGCTCTCTGGAATCCAGCAGGGTTTCATAACTGCACAGCATGTAACTTAGAGCTTTAACTTGTGCAAAACGTTGAGTATTCTGGCTCGGGTCCAGTCAAGTGCTGTAGAATGTGCGTAGCTGTAAGTGTGGACTTAGGTTCTTTGCAGAACTGGGGCAGAACTTGGCACTACAAAAACTGAGGTTCTAGAACAAGAACAAGGCTTGACCTGAGGCTTGTTACTAGATTCTTAATAACCTACCAAAGGAAAGAGATTTTTGAGTTGCTCTATTGAAAATTGGTGCCTCTTTTTGGGACCAATCCTTCTGTTGTCACAAATCTTGGGGGTTTCTTTTGTTGAAGTCAGATCTTTTCCAGATAAAAGTTTTTGCACTAAAAGCCAGGCTGCTTCTGGGTTACAATGTAGTATTTGTTAAAAGTATCAAGGAGCAGCTTTTTCAAGACAGCAGTACAAATTGGGATATACAGTTATTCTCCAGAATGCTCTCGTGCTGTTAAATAGAGCTGTTTTATGGCAAGGGTGAAACTATTGATGCTGGGGAAATGGGCATTTAAAACACTAGGTTTTCCTTTGGACATTTCTGTTAGAACAGAATCTACAAGTTTCTCATCCTCAGGTTTAATATTTCTTCAATGTTGTTTTAACTTGGTGTTGCTAGCCTCATAGTCACTCAATGTTGCACAGAGTAGGACTGACTGGCCTGTGAGTTGCAGAAAATGTTGGCAATCTACTGGCTTGATTAAAAAAAACAACAATCCAAAAAACAAATAAATTTGAATCTTGATGACTTGACGTGCTCAGAACTGCCTGACATTAGTAGTCAAAGTAGATGTCTGTAGAAACAAGCATATTTCAATCTAACTTGACTCAGGCTCTGGTCTAGCCTAGTAATCTGTATGAGCTAAATAGTTGACCTGTTGGAGTAATCTCAGTGAGTATTTAGGTACTGTATAATGCAATACTGTTAGGACTCTGAACATTGTGATTCTAGACGGAAATGCTTATTAAACTTCACAATTCCATCACGTGGTGTTTATAAGGTGTTTCATTATGGCAGGGATGCATTAAGTAAGAGTTTCCTGGGAAGGGAGAACTTCATTGTGACAAAGCTTTCCTTTAAGTTCTGTTGTATGTAATTATTGTACAGTTTAGGAATTAATTATATGGTTCATATTTGTTCAGCTTCCTCAGCTGGCTGACCGCGCTCTTGATTTTGAAGATCAAACCCTTTTTTGCAGTGGAGCATTAACAAAATAAAGTATGTCTGTTCATTTTATTTAACGTCTCTTCCCCCCACAGATGTGTGAATTGTAAGGAGTACAGCCAAGTACAATAAATTGTGTTCCCATATTCCTCTGGTAAGGCAATGATATAAAGCAGTCCCATTGCATTCTACTTATAATGAGACAAGTTAAGCTTAGAGGTAAGAAGGCCTAAGCCCAGGGACTCATGATCCCTGGGCTTGACGCATGTTAACCTATTGCAAGTCAAGCTGTCTCAATATAAAGAATGTGTGGTGGGGGAGCTCTGAACACCTGGCACAACCCCTAGAGTGATGTAACCCTGTCCCAGCAGCAGTAAATTTGCTGCTGGATGGTACTGGGGGCAGTCATCTTGAACTCACAGGTGTCTGCCTTCCACTGCATAGCCTGTCTGTGTGTGAATAACTGCTGTCATGAAATTGTTTGAGCCAGTTTGTTTGACCTTTGCCTCTTCTTTCATATGCCCAGAGTTTGAGTTTCAATATGCTGGTCTAGTTCACAGCAGATTAAAGCCTATGCCTGGAAAACTACAGCATTCATCTGAAGTGAAACCATTATTTCAAAGGTTAAAAGTGGCTTCAAATACTACACATTCCCCACATCTGTCTGCCAACTCTTGGACCTTTCCAGTCTTCTATTTTTCAAATGATTTGCTTCCCAATTAGCTGCAGTTCTGGAGAGACTGATTTTATTTTTTTTTTTTTTTTTTTTTTTTTTTTAGACAGTGGTGACATGGGTTAAATTAATTTGAAGAAATAAGTTTGTAATGTTTCTGTTGTACTTTTGAACTGTAACAAAATAATGAGTAAATCATATAGAGATAATTTTTTGATGTGGTGTCTTGCAGAATGTAGTCCTTGGTCTACTGTCCAGCATTACTTATTTGAACTCAAGTTTATGTTGGCTTCTTGTGTAGGGAAACCAGCCAAGCCTCAGCGACATGCACAACTAGGCCTGTGGCTTACCTCTTCGGAATTATGCCACCACCCCCTTGAACATTTATGTTCTTACCCTTTGAGTTGTAAGTAGTTAAATAGTAAGTGTCATAGCACTAACTTTTGACTTGCTAAATGATAGAGTTGTGCTTAAACACAGAATGTAAAGAATCTTTGGTATGTATGCAAATGGAAAATGCTGCTGTGTTTTGTTTTTTATTCATAGCTTCCGCATTTGCAAGAAAATTGCCATCTCATTGATTAGAAACATGCACAGAGGGAGTATAAGATGGTCTGTATTCTTAGTGTCGCATTTGAACAAGGCCCAGAATACCAATTCAGGTTCCATGTACATATGTGTATTAGAAAAAGCTCTCTCCAAGCTTGTGTGGGCCAATGAAAGAGTATTAGCATTAAGAAGAAATGACTGTCTTTGCCTGTGCTAATGTATTAATTTTATTTTATGGCGTAATAGGTAAATTTTTCTAGTTTACCATTCAAAGCATCACTGCCCTTTTTTTCCTTTGGAAATATTGAGACTCCAAAGGTTTTATCTGACCACTGTCTGGTTCTTTGATCTGCTATTCTTTTTTCACAGGTTTGTGGGGAGGGGGACCGTTTTGTATTGGTTTATTTTTGTCTTGAGCAGTAAGTGAAATCATATTTTATATGTATACTCAGATTGCTTCAAAACATTATGCTCAACACAAGCTCAATTTCAGTAACATTTGTATTTCACTGGAACTCTTGAGTCTCTTCTGAAGAATCTTACGTTTCCATGTCTGGAGTATTAACATATTTCAAATGCTCTATCCTTTACCTGGCATAGTATGTGGAGTATTTATTCTTAGTATTCAGACTACTTTGTGAATGCATACCTAGTGAATAAGGTCTAGCACTGAATGCAGTGGATGAAGTGCCTATTTGCACTAACGTGGTCTCTCTCTCGTCTCACCATTGGTGACAGACACAGACCAAAGTATTCTGTACTTGCTGTGGAGAAGCAGTTTGATATGTATTTAGATGCCCAGCTGAAGAAAATGTTATGCTTTAGCACAGCCTTTCCTTCCTGAAGGCTTTGGAGAGAGCATCGTGGGTATCTGCCTTGACCTTTTGTACTCCTAGAACAGAGTTTGAGTGGGTGAGACTAAAGGAAAATGGAAGAATAGTTATGCTTTAGCATAGCCTTTGCTTCCTGAAGAGTAAAACAGCCAATATACCAGTAACATTCAATAACTTAACGTAGTTTTGCCAAAATGGCAGGGGTGGGAGTCAGGCACGTGCAAAGCAGTTGTGAGTGTCAGGAGACTTCGTGGCTTGGCCTGAATTTTCAGAGGATGTCTTCTGCAGCTGTGGGAATCCAGAAAAAAGTTAAAGTTTGCTTACAGATATGTACTAATTCAGGGTTTTGGCTATACCTGGTAACATCATGTATGATCTGTTTTTCAAATTGTCAGTAACTTTTCATCTTTTTAAGGTATGCAGGCTCTTAACTTTGTTTTCCAGGAGGTAAAATAAATGGTTCCCCACTGAGTTAAGGGAGTTGTGTTTGGATAAACCAGCACCATCTTACAGTGGAGCATTGTCTGTTTATAAAAAACATGCAAGCAGTTGGTTTGTAATTCTTGCAGTTCCACATGATGTAGCCAACTGGCAAAGTGAAAAGGAAAAAAACCCCATAACTACTTTGAATGCTTTCTCAAGTATTTTAATACTTGTAACTATTGTATTCCTTCTTCAGGAGAAGTCGGGAAGAGAGATTCTTCCGAAAAATGAAATGTAAAACATCAAACACTTTTGCTTAACACTTTTGCTGCCTTTTATTTATCTGTTTAGTACTCTGAGAAGAAGAATGATACAGCTGTCAGTACTGCATAAGTGAGAGAGTTGCAGAAAAAACTAAGTTGTTTTAGCCCTATGTTTCAGTCAGCAAAGCTTAGTTCCAGTATGTTGGTTTGGATATGAAATGTGCAGTTTTACACTGTTTTCCTCCCCCATTTAGGATATTGGCACTTAAACAAAAAAATTGTTTTGCTTTCCAAGTGGAAGGTATGGAGGAGGGGGAGGAGAAATTATATATCATAGTAAACATAGCCCTAGGCCTTGTTGAAATACACTGCTATGCTATACTGGCTAAATGTTCCTGTTATGGAGGCATTTGATCTGTAACAGCAGTTTTACTGATGTATAGGTTATTCCAGCCAAATAAAGTAAGTTATGCTGGTAGAAGCATAGTTTTGTCACTGGAGTTGTCAGCAAAACATCCTGTTCTAGACATAATGGCTTCAATTAGATCATTCTTTCATCACTCCCTTGATCAATATGGCTACACTGGTAAAAGTTAGTAATTCATAGTTTTAGTTAATGCATACATGAAAATTACAGTAAGACGCAATGGCTAACATATGTTTGTTTATTTAGAGTTAAGCCTCTTGCTAAATTGAGTGACTGCTTTCACTGTGTTTATGTGATATCCTCCTTTAACTTTATTTCTGTAAGAGCTTTTCATTTAAATACAGAAGTGGATACTTAGAGGAGTTGACATGCACTGCATGGTATGCTCACGTCTGTTCAGACTGAATCTTCCTAGGCTGGGATGTGAGGCTCCTGGTTCCTTAATCATTAAAAATCAGCTACTGTTTTTGTTAGGACCTTTGCAACTTGGTCAGTTTCCTCAGGACCTCCAAATTTAAAAGTGCAAACATAAGGGGATATAATATTAACATAACAGGCAGAGACACATTTTTCCTATGTTGCCACTGAAACTCTGTCCTGTAGGCCTTGTGAGGAGGAGGTATTTAGGAGCAACTTGATTGAGGTCAGCTGAGTTCCATGTCTTGTAGGTGAATTTGAAAGTGCATCTTGTTTACATGAAATGATCTGGAGAAAATTGTGAGCAACTGAGAAATGGATGGACACTATTGATATTGCTGGGGGGTAGACTGAATCAGATGATGGCTGAACCCCAAATCCACATAGGTGACATTTTATGCATTCGCATGTTTGAACAAGGTTGTTGTATGGAGCTAGCAATTGTTCAAGCTGACTTCCATCGCTGTCCCATGATTCCTCTTGAGATCTGTGCGTAGAAGTGACGGACTGCTTAGAGGAAGAGATTGACTCAAATTAACTTTCATAGTTTCATAGTTTTAGGGTCGGAAGGGACCTAATAGATCTTCTAGCCCGACCCCCCGCCAGGGCGGGAGAACAACAAAAAACCCTAACAAAAAACCCTTTCATCTTTTACCTTGGAGCCTGAGCATGGAAGTCGGGGATTTTGGCAACTTACTGATAAGCTTCCCATTACAGCTTTGCTCCTAGGTCTAGCAAACACCTGTTAATCCGGTATTTAGCTCTTTCAGGCATGGGATTCCAATCCTGACAAATAATGCAGTGTCTTTGTGGTATGAATACACAAAGCTGTTACATCTCGCTAGTGGTCTAGGATTTCATCTCTAAATCTGTGGATGCTTCACCTCCAAGACATTATCATGTGCATTTTTAACTTCTAAAGGAAAACTGTATGGTTCCAAAAAATCCTCATCTAGGCCATGGTTGATAGAACAGGTGTAACCCACAGTCTGGGTAGACTAGGTAGCAAATTAGCTCAAGGGTTGCACTCAGAGGTGGTAGTGGACGGGTCAATGTCAACCTGGAAAGATGTGGGCAGTGGAGTCCCTCAGGGCTCAGTTCTGGGGCCAGTGCTGTTCAACATCTTCGTAAGTGATCTGGATGAGGGGGTGGGAAGCACCCTGTCCAGATTTGCTGATGACACAAAATTATGGGGTGCAGCTAACACCCTAGAGAGGAGGAACCAGATCCAGCCAATCTAGACAGGCCGGGGAAGTGGGCAGAGAGCAACAGGATGCAATTCAATAAGGACAAGTGCAAGGTGCTGCGTCTAGGGAGGAAGAACTGCCATCATACCTACAGGCTGGGGGGCAACCTTCTCAGCACCACTGAGATGGAAAAAGATCTTGGAGTCACTGTTGACTCCAGGATGAACATGAGTCGCCAATGTGATGAAGCAGTTGGCAGGGCCAATCACACCTTGTCCATGCATCTGTAGGTGCTTCACAAACAGGTGCAGGGAAGTGATTCTCCCCCTCTATGTGGCACTGGTCAGACTGCAGCTGGAGTACTGTTTCCAGTTCTGGACACTGAAATTCAAGCAGGATGCACACAACCTGGAGAGGGTCCAAAGAAGAGCCACTCGCCTGATTAGACGCCTGCAAGGAAGGCCATACGAGGAAAGGCTAAGGGACCTTAACCTCTTTAGCCTCTGCAAGAGAAAGTTGAGAAGGGACCTTGTGGCAGCGTACAAATTCATAAGGGGGGAGCAACATGAAGTAGGCAATGTGTTTACCAGGGCACCCCCTGGAATAACAAGGAACAATGGCCATAAGCTACTAAAGAGAAGGCTTAGGCTGGACGTTAGAGGAAAAGTTCTTCACGGTCAGGGTTGCCAGAATCTGGAATGGCTCCCAAGGGAGGGGGTGCTCATCCCATCCTTGGGAGTCTTTAAGAAGAGACTGGACAGGCACCTGGCTGGGATCACATGACCCCAGGGTTGGTGACTCTTCTTGCCTGCCAGGGGCAGGGGGTTGGACTAGATGGCCCACTGAGGTCCCTTCCAACTCTATGAATCTATCTATGAGAACTAGCAAATAGTCATTTAATGTTTTCTTCAATAAGTCTGTTTTAATGTATTTAAATAATTATTATCATTAGTAAGAAAAATCTTTATTTCAGTTTGTGAAGGATCAGCATCAGTTCAGATCATTTAATGTTTCCTTGCTTATATTGTTAACGCTTGATGTTAACACTGACTTTTGAAAATGATATGCTTATGTTCTGCATTTGTCAGCTTGGGCAGTGAAAATTATTGGTACATAATGAATTGCATAATCCAATTTTGGCCAAGCTCTTTAGTTAACAGCTTGGACAAATAAGCTTTAGAGCCAAACCTGTTCTACCAAAGATGCTGTGCACAACATGGTATAGATCTTAAGGGCTGTTTTTATTTTATAAATATATAAGACATTTTACCTTCCACTGGGACTGGTGTCATTTGAAAACTCCTTACTATGCTAATGTAATTAGACCCAGAGTTTCATGCTGCAAACTGGCTATGTAACTAGCCCTCTACTTGTTTCTTGGCTTAGTTCCTTCTTTGCTCATAATTTCTTCCTGATTCTCTAGGCTTCTTTTTTTCCCCCCTGGGCTTTCTTACATCTTGGCCCCTTCCCACCCCCCCACACCTCCTGTTGTTATTTTGGTTTACTCAATGGAACCATTCATTTCCTCTCCTTTGAATGGGATGCTGTTCACTGCATAATTATAGAGCAAAGCAAATCTTGTTCTAATACCCCATAACACGTGTGTGTGTGTGTGTGTGTGTGTATTTGCACTCGCACTCAGTCCCCTCCAGTCTCCCCGCCCCTCCCCCCCCCCCATTAAAATGCATATGGCTATGCTGCTCTAGCATTGTCTCCAATGGTTCTCAACCTTTTTAGAGTCAGGGTAAATTTCCACAACTACTTTGAATTTGGTGGCATCCCTGGTTGAGAACTACTGTCATACTGCCTCTGGTTACCCCAGTGGTTCTCAACCAGGGCACTGCTGCATACTCTTCTTATCTATATTGAAGCTTTCTGATAAGCCTAAAACAGTCAGGAGCAAAGGCACAACTAAAAAGTTTGTTGCCCTGGACAAAATGTGTCTGTTCCCCTGGGGGTCTGTGGGGGGGAAGGTTAGTCTTACCTGCCCTGGCTGTCCCTGTACCCTGTTTCCTGGGCTGAGTACAAAGGGCTGCATCTAAAGCACATGCTTTTGCCACAGCTCTTCCTCGTCTTACCCCACAGGCTCTTCCCAGAAACATTGAGGCACAGGACAGTATCATCTGTGTGCTGCACCTCTTTGCAGGAGGAGCTTGTCAGGGTGGACTGGGAAGGGCTGTGGTAAGAGCATGTGCTTCAGCTGCAGCTGCTTCCCTATCTGCCTCCACAGGAGGCACGTGTGGCACTTCATCCTGGCTGTGACAGCACCTACATTGCAGAACTCCAGATTGCCACGGCATGGCACCCCAGTTGAGAACCACTGGTCTACTGATGGTTGCAACATACCATATTTTCTTGCATACAATGCACACTTTCTTTCTCAAAGAACAGATGCTGGCAACTAGAGTGTGCATTATATTTGTGAAATACCATAAGAACCGTTTCTGCTGCTTATCCGGGGAAACCAAAAGTTAAGTATGCAACACTACCTATGAGGAGCAGAAGAGTGAACATGCTCAGCTTTCTTTCTGCTGTTATTACAAGGAAAGGTTTGTTTTTTTTAATTCATTCTGCTTTTCAAAAACACGGTGTAGATGTTTTTTCTGGAGCTCACTGAGTGCAAGAAAGTACGATAATTTTTTTTAAAGCTGTTGCACATGTCAAGATGTTGCATTGACTCTTTTTTGCAAGCACATTTTATAAGCTACTAAATTGGAGGCGTCTCCCTTTCTAGGCCTAATTGCAGCATCCCTTTACCCAGCAGTGCTGCTTATCCAGAAAAGCAGTAAGGCAGTAACAGAGCCTTTTCTGTAGCTTCAGAAATGCATTCTGTCTGCTCCTCACATGTCCCATTATATCTGAAAGATGCGTTCTGTTTACACCGTTGTGCATTATTTAATGGGTGCCTGTAAAAATCCGGATGCATCTTGGGATTCGGTGCATGAGAGAGAGAATCTTACTTCGAGTAAATCCAAGTGAGCTACCAGTTATTTGTGTGGTTGTATAAAAGCAGAAGGCTTTGTTCTGCGTAGAAAGGGAGATGAGCTTAAAGGAAGAGCTGGCTGCAGACCTGCAGTATTCTAGAAATTAGATTCATAGATGTTAGGGTCGGAAGGGACTTCAATAGATCATCGAGTCCGACCCCCTGCATAAGCAGGAAGGGTCTAGATGACCCCAGCTAGATTCTCAGCTAACCTCCTCTTGAAGACCCCCAGGGTAGGGGAGAGCACCACCTCCCTTGGGAGCCCGTTCCAGACCTTGGCCACTCGAACTGTGAAGAAGTTCTTCCTAATGTCCAGTCTAAATCTGCTCTCTGCTAGCTTGTGGCCATTATTTCTTGTAACCCCCGGGGGCGCCTTGGTGAATAAATACTCACCAATTCCCTTCTGTGCCCCCGTGATGAACTTATAGGCAACCACAAGGTCACCTCTCAACCTTCTCTTGCGGAGGCTGAATAGATCCAGTTTCTCTAGTCTCTCCTCGTAGGGCTTGGTCTGTAGGCCCTTAACCATACGAGTGGCCCTTCTCTGAACCCTCTCCAGGTTATCTGCATCCCTCTTGAAGTGCAGCGCCCAGAATTGCACGCAGTACTCCAACTGCGGTCTGACCAGCGCCCGATAGAGGGGAAGTATCACCTCCTTGGACCTATTCGTCATGCATCAGCAGATGCGTGATAAAGTGCCATTGGCTATTTTGATGGCTTCGTCACACTGCCGACTCATGTTCATCTTGGAGTCCACTAGGACTCCAAGATCCTTTTCCACTTCCGTTCCACCCAGCAGGTCATTCCCTAGGCTGTAGGTGTGCTGGACATTTTTCCTCCCTAGGTGCAGCACTTTGCATTTCTCCTTGTTGAACTGCATTCTGTTGTTTTCTGCCCACTTGTCCAACCTGTCCAGGTCTGCTTGCAGCTGTTCCCTGCCCTCCGGCGTGTCCACTTCTCCCCATAGCTTTGTGTCATCTGCAAACTTGGACAGAGTACATTTCACTCCCTCGTCCAAGTCACTGATGAAGACATTGAAGAGTATCGGTCCAAGGACCGAACCCTGTGGGACCCCACTTCCCACACCCTTCCAGGTCGAAACCGACCCATCCACCACGACTCTCTGGGTGCGACCCTCCAGCCAATTCGCCACCCACCGGACTGTGTAGTCATCCAAGTCACAGCCTCTTAACTTGTTCACCCGTATGGGGTGGGATACCGTATCGAAGGCCTTCCTGAAGTCTAAGTATACGACATCCACCCCTCCTCCTGTGTCCAGGCGTTTCGTAACCTGGTCATAAAAAGAAACTAGATTGGGCAGGCACGATCTGCCTGCCACGAACCCGTGCTGGTTTCCCCTCCTCATAATTTGTCCTGCCTGGCTCTCACAAATGTGAGCCATGATAATTAGTTTGTATATGCATTCTTAGGCACTGGGCCAAGATTCCCATCACTGAGATTTTTTGTGGGGGGCGAGAAGAGCCAGTAGTGTTTGAGCTCCTGCCTAGATATGTTAAGGTGTACTGCTTCCTGGCCTGTGCTCAACTAACTTTTTATCCTTGTATATCTCATCCATCACCCAACAGTGAAATATTAGAGAAGTTGGGAAGGTGTTCCACTGAAGCACTTAATTTTCTACCAGTTGTCAGCATGGGCATTTGTCTTTAAGGGGCTTCCACACATCAGTTCAGGCTGTACTAGCATTTTCTTTTCCTAAATCCAGGTTCTGATGCCAGATTATCTTGTGTTATCACCAGGAAAATTCAAAGGCTTCCAAATGGGTGTGTCAGCTGGTGTTCAGCTTATCAGGTGCAAGATGTATGAGTTTCATCTGACTACTGAACAGAAGAAAGAAGAGCAATTTGGATATAGATCAGTTTTAGGCTTTGTGCATATGAACATACATGAGTATGTTCATTTTAGTAAGGATGTGTATTCTTGTTTAAACAATGTAGTTAAACTGATACAAGCCTATGTGTAGACAGGGGTTTTGGAAATGCTTCAGTGAAAGCCAGGAGCTTCTTGGCTCTTCACAGTTCTTCATTTGCTGTATTGCATTGCAGAAGAATGTATTCTCCACTCTCTTGATGAGCCTGGATAGTTGACAGAAAGATCATCAGCAGCTGATGGCTGCAGTCAAGATAAACTGCAGGTATAGCGAGTAGACTCTTGGGAATGCAATGACGAGTTAAATAGAAGCTATCATGCTGTTTAGACCCCAAATTGTACCATGTGGAGAACTGACTTCTTCTGAAGAGACTCTTTGGGTATGTGTACCTTGATATAGAAGGTAGACGCTGTGTGTCTCTAAATTAGCTCAAGCTGTGTGAGCCACCTCTACCTTCCTATATCTTAAAGGTCTGCTGTATGTAGTGCTTCCTGCTTCTTGAGCAGAGGCCTCTTAGCTGTTTTTGGATTACATGACTGTAATTACAGGTAGTAGAGACAGGAAGAAAGGGAGTGGGGGTAGGGTGCATGAGAATCAGAAGTCAGGATCAAGAACTTGCAGGTTTGCCAGTGGTTTGGTGCCTGTGCTTGCAGTGCCTAGTGCCAGATGAATTACAAACAGACTTCAGAAGAGGATGTGATGTGAACCAAGCATGACATCTGACCCTGAAGTTCAGCAGAGCTTCTGGGGTTGGGTTTGGGGGTTTTTTAATTAGGTGGTTGAGTGGCTGCGGGCTTGACAGTTGCCTTACAGTTGACTTGAGCTAGCAGTGTAGCATACATTTGGGGCCTACATAGGGTGTAATGTCTCTGTGTTGGAAATACCAGCTCAAGAATAAGAAGCACTTCCTTCTGTTTAAGGGACTGTAAAACTGAGTTACAGGGTCTTGCTAAATGATTTGCAGACTCATCACTAAAGCATAGTCTAAGGTAAAAAGGCTGCTGGAATAGATACATTGGCAAATCTTTCTAATGTAAATGCAGCTTATGCCAGCAAAAATACTTATTTTGTTGGAGTAGCTTGTATCAGTTCTCTGTGCAAAAATAAGCTAAAGCAGCAAAAGCATTTCTGGGCCAGTATAACCAGATCTGCAATAGGGCTCTTGCTGGTATATAAAAACAAGGATTGGAGGGAAGAGTTAATCTTGTCCCTGCTAAGCATTGCAATACTGGGAAAAAGTTACTGTCATGTAGCCTGCTTTACCCTCCCCCAACTCTTATTAAAATCATTGTTTTAACTTTATTAGGAACTGCAGGTTACAGTATTGACACTCAGTGTATCCTGTTAAAACATACACATGTATTTTTTTTCCATTGCTACTAATAGGTATTCCAAGGGGTTAAATCCTTACTTTTTTCTTTTCTTTTCTTTTTTTTTTTTTTTTACTGCAGTGTGGCTGAAACTTGGCAGGACATCTGTGTCTTTCTCTTCTGAGTGATATAAAAATAACATATGAGTTGGTTCTAGAAGTGGAAAAATTGGAAGGGTAGCAGTAAGGACTCGATTCTTTTCACTGTACAGACTTCTACCTGATGTTGTTTAATGTTCATTTTAGATCAGATTGTGTATCTGCCATGGAACTGTACCACAGAATTTATTTACAGGCTCAGTTCAGTGAGCCACGTGTTAGAGTGAGCATTGCAGTGGTGGTGAGAGAAATCCACCTCTGTGCAGTTGAGTTTTGTCTCTCAAAAATGAATTCCAAAGAGGTGTGGGTTATCCTGAATGCTATTTTTTGTTGGAGTCTGGACCTGAAATTCCTTTGGCTGAAGCACATGACGAGAAGGGAAATAGACTTCACTAATTATGGATGCTGCCTGTTTGTGAGCAAGCAGCTGGACCTTTACACGTGCAAGAGGAGAAGGCAGAAAGGGTTAGGCAGCCTTTGACTGGCACCTAACTCAGGACTTTACTGGAGAAGGGGGTAGGATTAATCTAAAAGAAATGTATTTGGGGTTTTGTCTTCCAACTATGAACTGTCCATTGCTGGTTAAGGCATGAGAAATTCCTTTACTTACCCTGTATTGCTTGCTTCTCTGTGGCAGTCCCTGAAGGGTTGATTTGAGAAGCTTGAGCACCCACCTATGAAATCAAACTCTAGGCAAATGTGTATGAGCATCTGGAGGGTGGAGAATATGGGAGTACTGGTTGCAGGGTCCATGGTGGCTGAAATATCAGTGACCCACTGCTCCTAAAAGAGATCTGCAGGTGGGCATGCACCTACAAGATCCAGGGCTTGGAGCAGAGACTGTTTGCTGTCCAGACTCATTTAGCCTAGAAGTATGTGTAGACGCCAGTATCTGGGTTTGCTTACAGCACTGTCCATTTAGAGAGGGGTCTGGGCCAAGCTGGGATACCAGAGGGTTTATTATTACTACTTTTTGACATCTGAAATAGTAGTCCAGTTTTACTTTGTGGGTTTTCCCCCTCACAAACATTTTTGGTGCTGCTCTGAGTGTATTGTTGTTTACACTCTTAACAGTATATTGATAACTATATGAGAAACTATAATTGGGAAACTACACAAGATTGTTACTTGAGATCTCTTTTAAAGGCTTTTGTTTAACAGTAAGTGAAAGATTTACCACCTGGATTCTGGGTGCTAGTCTAATACTATAATTACTAATGGCAAATGTGTAACAATGTTACTGCTTCCATAATTGTATGCCTCCCTTGTTCAAGAATTGTAACAAAATGTTCTTTTAACATTTAAGATTGCAAACCCATAAATAGGCTTAGCAGAATTTGATTTTTTTTTTACTTCAGTGGCTAAAATCAATGTTTATTTTTAAGCATTTATTTTGATTTTTATTTATTTGAAATTTTCAGGATTGCACACAGTTAGGGGCGTGTGTTGATTTTTATTGATTTAGCACATTCATGCGCACAGTGGCCACTGCAGGAGCTGGGGACCATGCTGGTAAACCTTGTGCTGAGAAGGAGGGGTTGAAGCGGCAGGGCTGGTAGCACCCAGGAGCCTGATGCCACTGGCCTCTTGCTCTGCTCAGGTACCAGCTAGGGCAGTGGCCAAACTGCCATGGAGCCCTGTATGATTGGGGCAGGGGTCAAAATCCTATGGGGGCCAGGCTCTTCCAACCCCCACTTCAGCCCCTCCTTGCAGCACACCCTTACCAGCATGGCCCTCAGCTTCTGCAGCGACCACTACTGGTGTGTGCGCGTGCACATGCAGCACCCCCTGCCCCAGATTTCTATACCTGTGTCCCAAATTGTAAGGGTTTTTTTTTTTTTTTTTTACATCTCCTTTATGTAAATTTAAATGATACAGACAGAATGTTTTACGTCAGTCTGACAGTGTCAGGTGAAATTTGATGTCTGTCGATTTTTAAAAAAGAATCCTGCCAAGCCTACCCATAAAGTAATAGATGATGACTTCATCACATACCACGTATGCATTTGAAGTGCCATTTCTGAAGTTCAGAGCTCTTGATTTTGTTACCACAGGGGATGAGCCATCCTCTGATTGTAGCTTAATGAAGTAATCTCCTGTCAGGGGAGTGGAGTACTGCAGAGGGAAAAGAACTAAACAATTGTGCTGGCTGCCTGTTGGGGTGAAGGTCCCAACAGTAATGGGTGTCCCTGAGTGGAGTTAATCAGGCACAAAGGTGACTCTGTTTAAGTGGTGAGCACTTTTCCAGGTAGACCACACTTTCCTGGGACTAGACCTGTTTTCTTAAATCATCTATGTAGAGGTTCAAATTTATGATGACGCAGTAGGTATTCCAGGTTCAAGCCCAAAACTAGAGGTGAATTAAGCATTCAGGTTGCTGGACTTCTGAGATTCCATCAATGCATGAGATTGCAAGGTTTAAGATTGGCAAGAGTCCTTTTAGAGACTGCTAAGCTGAGCAGAATCTTAAGCATTTTTCACTGTGAATTATAAGCAGTATCAGTTGCATTTCTGAGATCTGAAGGAGTAAAAAACTTGAGGGACCTTCCTGTTCCTCTCCAAGATAATAAAAGTTTCATAGTGATTTTTCTCAGACCAGTAAGTCAGAGAGGGTTGCTGCTGTCTTCAGGAAAGACTATAGAGGTCTTCCTTCCTCATTCTGCTGTAGTTCTTAATTGTCTGTCTGCAAACAAGCTGTACATTTTTGAGCCACTTGGCAAAGCTTTCATGGAAAATGACCTCTTCTTATCCTTTCCCTTCATACCACCCAGGAAACACTCCCTTATCCTTTTCAAAGCATATTTTCCTGTGATACCAGCTGCCATAAACATCATCTTAAAAGTAAATTTGCCCTTTTTCCATCTTCCATGCCCCCAAAATGCCACAATTGGAGACTTTCCCCACCTTCAACTCCCACCCCTTAATTTCTGCTCTTTTCATGATTAGGTATCAGTACTCTTTATTCCAAAAGTAAGTGTTGCACAAAGAAAACAAAACAGTCACATGCTGTACCTTCTTTCATGATATGAAAAATTCATGGGAGCCAGAGTGAGCCGTTCTATAAGGTGTACTCATTATTGCATACAGCTTTGGGGCAAGGCAGTGGTTTGTGGAACAATATTCATTCTTCAGTTACTTTTTAGTCATCCTAAAATGGAATCGCCCTGGCAGTCAGTCTTGGAGACCTGGTAACCATGGAAGGATTTTCACATTTCTAGAATCCAGCCTCTTCTCAGTAGCTAGTAAGAATGCTCTAGAGTTTGTACCTCTGCATTAGAGGGTTTTCATTTGGGCTAGCTCATCCTCAGGCTCTAATAAAATGCAGGAGATGGTAATAGCAACAAACTGGCATTGGTGCTTAGTATATAGTCTGGACAAAGGCTATCCACGGAGTAGGTAAACCAAGTAGTCTGGCGTTTAACATCTTAAATCCCTCTTGTTTGTGGATGACAGTGAAGGGAAAGTGCTGCCATCTTTAGGGTGAAGGAATCTGTGGAAGCATCCCGACTATAAGTCCTGGAAGTATTTCAGTGGGCAAGATTTGCACACAGCTTGTTCCTTTTTCTCTTGCAGTAGTTTTTAGAAATGTCAGCTGGCAGAGATCATGATATTACCATCTGATGGGTAAACATTGCCAGTCTTTTGAGGAGTAACTTGAATTGGTCTAGGCAATTGCACCAATTTCAGCCATGTGGGCGAGTGCCAGTGAGAACAAAGAACTTTAAAGTAGTTTTTCCAGAGTCCAGAGGAGCACTGTAATAGACAACTGTGGGAATCCATCACCGTGAGACTTCGGTGAAAAAATAGTTTTCCTTTGCTAGTTTTTGTAGCTTCAGTCTTTCTTTTCACAGATCATAGGAAAGTGGGTCTGGAAGGGACCTCATGAAGTTATCTAGTCCAGCCCTCTGCTCAAGGCAACATCATCCCTGACTAAACCATCTCAGCCAAGTCTATGTCTAATCTGTTCATGAAAATTTCCAAGGATGCACAGTTTACAACTTTTCCAGCTTGCCTGCTCTAATGCTTAACCACCCTCATAGTCAGAAAATACTTCCTAGTCTTCAGCCTAACTTTTGTTTCGGCTGCAGTTTGAGGTCATTGTCATTGTACATTGATCTTTCATTTCCCACTTAAGATGTGCAGTCAGACTAGTGGTTCACAACTGCTATAGATGGTGGACTCTTTTCCTTGTAGAGGGGTATGAATCCAGTGAACTCCATCAAAGCAGCAGTCCCTTACATAAACATGCAGTGAAATGATGCTTTATAAGTGATACTTAAGGCCAAAACTAGACTAAGACTTGAATTCTGGGATTTCCCTGTCTGGATTGGGGCAGGGACTCTTGTTATGTATCTGCTCAGTTTGTACCATTATGGGGCTTCCTATTAGGGTTAGTAGGTAATGCCAAATACAGAGAAGAGTAAGAACTTACTAAGAGAGAAAGAGAGAACTTACCAGATACTTGGTACCTTATATGGGCAAAAGATAAATCTTGCACCAAGATAATGAAAGCATGCAGCCCAAGCATAGAATCCTGTACAATAAATTTGATTTAATTAGCTCACCCCATCAATGACAGACCTCTGCTCTTCCCTTACAATAAGGGGCTCAAGTGTATGCTATTTAAGAACTAAATCTGTGCTTTAATTCTGCTCCTTCCTTAATTTTTTTCAGCAAGATCTAGTTTTACTTTGCCTTTGAAAAACCTTTCTGAACTTTGTACAGACTTCATATTAGCCCTTCTCATGTCTTTTATATTGGTTTTGCAAGATGGCAGTTGACAGGGTTCCTATTTATTTATCCTGTTCTTTTCCCAAGAGACAGTTGGCATAACACAAATAAAAACATTATTGGACCAAAGTAAGTGTTAAACTGAAAGGTTTTAACAATGGCCATTAGGCAAGTTTCTTGTGAGATTGCCAGTAGGTGACTGTCAGACCTCAATGAAAATGTTGATTGTGCCAGACATTCTGCCATATTCAACCGAAGAAGCAGTTAAGCCCCTTTACACAAGAGATTGCTACAGGTGATAAGTAGATGGCCCCAAGTGCATGTTGGATCAGAACTACGCCTTGTTGGGTGAGGCTGTGGATGGTAAGTATGCAGAATAAGCCTTTGGTTTTGCAGCCTTTGTGTTTAGAGGGCAAAAAAGCCAGAAAAGTGCTGCAGAGCAGTTTTGACTGTAGCTATAAAATGAGACAGGGGAGAACTTGGAAATGGAGCTTGCTGAAATGGTGCTTAGTTGTTGCTGAAAGAGGAAGCAATCTGTTTCTACTGCATCAAAGGAAACAGGACTGCATCCCTTTTCTGTCAATCAACAGACCCCAAATATTGTGACAACTTTATTTCACGTCCTCACACAAGCATCTCTGCAGGATGCTGGGGACTGAATGCTGCTGGTGTCCTTGTGCCCCAGTAGTAGATTTCTAGTAATCACTAGAAATAAGGGTCTTCTCCATCTCAGGATTGTCCCATACAGCATTTTCCAAAACTCCTAACCAGGTAGTTTAAAGTGCAGCTTAATTCTTTATGGGTGTGGTGTTACAACCTGGGTGTGGGTCGGCCACCCCTGCTTTAAAGTGTGCGTGTGTGTGTGTGTGTACTACCATACCTCCATGTGGTTGGTCCCTGCCGAGTGTGCTTTGAGCTTCCCACTTATCAAGATCTTATTAGCCACAGAATCCCCTTGCACTGGGGATGGGGAACGTTCTGTTTGTTTTTTCCATCCCAATGTTTGCTGACTACCATAGCAGATGGAAGGGCCCTGTTAGAGGGGCCATGTGTGAATAGCCTTCAAGTGCAAAGTGTCTTGTAGCCTTGCTGTCACATTGGAAGACCTTTTGGCATCCTGGAGCTCATGATGGCCTAGAGAAAGCTGAACAGATGTTTCATTTTTCAGGGCTTCCAGATTATGGCATTGTGAGATGACTTGCATCAACAAACAAGGCAGTGAGAGATCTCCTCTCTCATCCCTTCTAACAGGAGGTGGACAGCCTCTGGAATGGGTGCGTCAGTCACCTCCAGGCTTTTAAAATACTTGGGCTGGGGAGGGAAGCAGATGGATCTCCCTGCATGCAGCATGAATGAGAGGTCAAGGACTTTGTCCTACCGGATGTTTTCTCAAACTGGAGCTGACCCCTGTTTTTGTCTGCAATACGTAAGTGCCGCCTTCTTGCTCCAGGGGAAGAGCTGAGCCTTTCCTTGTCCTGAAACCTCACTTGTCCTGTCATTAGGGTGACTGATACCTTCCGCCTACCTCTCTGATTCTGTGCAGTGTGAGTCAGCTATCTACACAGCTGATCCTACCAGCGTCAGTCTGGCCGAGGCAGTTATGGTTTTTGGTTCTTCTTTGCAGGAGTCTGCTGCTACATCTGGTCCTACTCTCCCCCAGTGGGAGGGGGGAATACCCCATTTGGATGTACATACCCTTTGTCTCACAAGGTAGATGATGGATGGCCCTTGGCAGTAGAGCAAGTCTGCTAGTCTTTTGGATGTTTTCATCCACACCAGGAAAGATTATTAGATGGGCTTACCTGGCTAATGAAGTACATTTCTGCCTGTTACTAAGTGGATTTCTTCTCTCCGTGAGGCTTTCATTCCAACTGTCCTAGACCAGTGGTTCTCAACATTTTTTTTGTCCTAGGACCCATTTGTCCCACTCCATTTGTAAACCTTGATGGCCAGTCCTGACCCACTGTCCTCAGGCCCCCAGTGTGTGGGGCATATGGTGGGTGTGCGGGGCAATGGGGCCCCAAGCAGCCCCTTGCAGGCTGGAACTGCCATCCTGCAAGGGAAAAGCCACGTTTCCCATCTTTTTCTCCTTTAAAGGAGAATCCACTTTTAAAGTTTGTTCACAGCCCTTCCATATATTCTTGTAACCCACTTTTGGGGCGCGACCCATGGGTTGAGGAATGCTCTCCTAGACTGTCTACCAAAACTGGAATGTAGATAACTATATGTCACCTGTGTCAAGAAATATCTTCCTGCTGTTTCAGCTCTCCATGTGCCAGTGGAGGGTCGGTCTATCTTTTCTTACCTTGTAGTGCTAAAGTTCCTCGAGGTTCTAATTGGGATTCTCTCTGATGATGAGATCTGGTCACTATGTGGGATCTGAACCTAGTCATACAGTTCTCATGGGTCCTCTGTTATGAACAAAATGCTTGCTGCTCTGCCTGTTCATAAATATGACTGTTTTGGTGGCCATTGGGAAGAAGGCTGAGTGATTGAGGCAGTGCTATTGGAGCCACCCTATACTGTGTTTTACCCAGATAAGGGCACTGATATTAATTAATATTAATGGAATTTATGCCAGTGTAAAAATTAGAAAAGGAAAAGGTTTAGGTTTTTAGCAGGGCTTTGAAAATCTTAACAGGCATAACTTGGGTAAGATAGGAGACCATTGGAGAAGTTCAGAGGGGCTGAAATCTGACTACAACTTATAAGGACTGAGCTGAGTTGCTTTTAGAGGTCAGGAAGGAATTGGTTCCAGTAATTGAAATGAGAAATAAGGGCTTGAACAAGCTCTGAGCCCTCAAATTTGAGGGCTGAAAGAAGGCCCCTTAGTGAAGAAGAAGTATCAACATTTTTCTTTGTCTGGATGTGTATAACTATCTAGGTGGGAAGGAGTTAGTGATCGTCAGGTTAAATGCCTGACAGAGTAATGTCATCAAACCAACAGGAAATGGGATAACATCCTTTGTGAGGGGGCACATTTTTTGACAATTTTAAGTTTTAAATTGAGAGTGAAACATGTTTGCTGGAGTGTCTGAGATGTACTAACAGTGTAGTTAAAATTGTAGAATTCCTTTAGAAAAGTTAGGTAAAAAGCAGTTGTAGTTGGGTGATCAGCTAGATCAACTCCAGAAGGTATCAGCCAAGATTAAGTTTCCTTGGAGAGCATAGTTATTCAACAGTACAGCAATAGCAACCATGCAGTTACAAGATTGATCTAGGGTTGGGATTTATATTAGTAGATAGGACTCTGTTGGGGATGAGGGGCCCGAAGGTAGAGCTGGAGGGAATAGAGTAGCAACATTTGAGAAGGCTGTGCTAGGCTGATGAATACTTGATGCTGATTAGATTGAGATCACAAAGTGGTGAGATTAAGAGCTACAGAGTTAAAAAGGAGTATTGTATAATGATATAGATTAATGGCTGGAAAGATGGACCTGTGACAGGGGAAAGAGCACAGTACCAGTGAAAAGCTGCTCCCTCCACCTTGCATGAGCTGGAGGGTTGATGTGTTAGGGGTAAATTCAGGAAATGAGGATGAGAATATGGGAGGCTGAGGGATGAGACTGTGTTCATCATCAAAGTTGAAATTGGTGTGAATGTTTGTAGGAAACTGAGCAGAGAGCCAGATACAAAAAATTGGAGGGTAGTTTGAAATATCTGATGCATTGTTGGTTGGAGGAGTGGGAAAGACCTTTAAAGTAGCAGTAGTGAGATAAAAACATACCTTTGCAGCCATACTGGAGGCAACTCAGGACTGGCAAATCAGGAGATGCCATGAAATGTATGGCTGCAGAGGAAGTGTCAGGTGGAGAAGTTCTGATAAGGGAGGGGCAGGGTAGAGTGCATGTCACGGTGTGAATGGCACAACATTTTGGTTTGGGTTTTTTGGGAGGGGGTTGGGGTTTCAAAAAGCAGGGAAGTAGGGGTGAATTTTTAGGTTCTTGGGTTAAAATGGGTGGGCGAAATATGGCCCACAGGCCATATGTAGCGTGTAGGCTGCTGGCAGTTCTGGCTGCTATGTCGTGCTATGGGGAGGGCATGTTCCAGTCCCATCCACAGCTTACACCAACTCCTGCCCCATGTGCCAGAAGCAGCGCTGAGTGCATGCCAAAATCAGCTTCCTTCCGGGGATTGGGGCAACTGCCTGGAACTGCAGTTGGTGTAGTGTTGCAGCAGCATCACCTGCGGACCCAGGAGGGTGCCCCTATCTCCAGGGGAAGCTGCTGCCTGTGTCTGCAGTTGATGCCGGCACCTGCCCAGTGCTGCTTCAGGTACACAGACCAGGAGCTGGTGTAAGCTGCTGGGCCATGCTGTAGGTGCAGAAAGGTTTTGTTTTTTGTTTTGTTTTGTTTTTTTTGGGGTGGGGGGAGGCAGCCCTGCTCATGATGAGTGACAGCAGCTGGTGCTGGGCAAAAACAAGACCTAGCAGTGAGTGTGCTCATTGCTTCTGGGGCCCTTCTGGCTGTGGCTACCTGGAACCCACTCCAAGACTGCCCTACAGCTCCTTTCTGCTGCTGTTATCGCCACTCTGCAGGCCTGGGGAAGCGTGGAGGTGATAGCAGAGTGGAGGCAGTGGGGAGGAGCCACAGGGTAGGCCAGGCACAGGTTCTGGGCAGCCACAGCCAGACAGGCCCTGGAAGCAGTGAGTGCGCCCACTGCTGGGTCCTGCTTTTGGCCAGCACCTAGCACCAGCCCACTGCTGTTCATCAAGAGCAGGGCCACCTCTCTGTCTCTCCCTTCCTTGGCCTCCCCCTCAACCCCCCAACCGTCTGATGCCTACAGCATGGCCCTGCAGCTTTACGCTGGGGATTGGGGCATCTGCCTGAGCCCCTTCTTGGGGTAGAAGGGTGGGCCGGAGGCTGAAGCTGCCACCCATGCCCACACCAGCTCCCCCTCCCTGCCCCTAGCCCCATCCCTCCATGCCCCTAGCCCCATTCCACATAAGGAGGTTTGATGAGTTGTTGGGGGTGGGGTGGGGGGGAGGGCAGGAGTGCTAACCCAGCCTGCAACAGCTCCCCAAATCTCCCTTATGTGGATGTTGGGCCTAAATAATTGCCCACCCCTGGGTTACAAGGACAGACTTATGGAAGACCAGCAAGTAGTTGGTACTGGGAGAAACATGGGCTTGGTGGAATGGCAGAGAATAGAACACAGCTTAAGAAAGGGATGATAAACTGGCAATCCAAAAGGAAAGGGGAAAATGAAGCTGCAGGAACCCGTGGTGACCAAGCAGCTGACATTTTTAGTATGTCAAGGATTATTAGGTGGAATATTTTAAGCCAATTCCAGGAACTACTTTATTTAGTAATCTGCACACTTCCAAGAATCTTTTCTTTTAGTATTCAAGTGCTAGATCTTTTCATCTGTAAGAAATGAATCCATAAAGGGTACTGAATTTTGTTAATAAGCTTGAGAGTGAAGGAACTTGGTTGTCCTGTGCCTGGGGGTATCCTATATGCCCTCCATAAGTGTAAATGTTTTCTTTTATAACTAAAGGTCACACAGTACATCTGAAATACTAGTTGGACCTTAACAGCGTTGTGTTATGATTAATTCTGAAAGACGGTCTAAATGCATAGACCAGCAAGTGAATGTCATGTTTGAGCTCTAATTCAGGGATGTGTGTAGGGAGTGGAGGGAGACAGGACAGGGAAGCTAAAATAGTATAGATGACCCGGTTATTGTGGGTGGTAGTGCAGATGACTTGGTTGTTGTGGGTGGCAGTGGAAGGTTGCACTCAGATGCTCTAACCAAACAAGAGAAACGGGTAGCTATCATTTGTGTTTTCTGCCAGTTGTCCTCCTTTCTTTGTGGCTCTGTGGCACTTAGCTGTTGCCTTCTAGAGAGAAGTGGCCAGAAATAGAAGTACCTTTACTATCCTAGTTGGAAACTATAAGACTTTAATGGGATGCTTCTAGTTCCTGAGCTGCTCTTGCTGACACTGGTACACATAGTAGTATCAATAGAGTAACGGAGGGGTGTGTAACGTGGCAGTTGGGTGTCCCGAAGCCCCTCTCGTCATTGAGTTGGTGACCTGTGAATGGTTGGCAAGTGGTGGTTGAGAACAGAGCTCTTGAAAGTGCCCAGGCAGACAAAGCTTCATCAAGACTCACTGCTACCCTGTATATTTTCACCTCCAATTGCCAGATATAAATGAGTTTGGCTTTTTAGTGGTTAAGCCACTTAAAAAGAGGGCTAAAATGTCCTATGAATATTGAGGACCAAGAGCAGTGCTACTTTTAGTCAATGGCTTGACTTGGATACTTGACTGAGACAAATTAGTGATTTTTTTTCCAGTGGGAGACTTCTGAGGATAAGGGAGCTGCCCATGCTCAAATGGCAGCAAGCATTTCCACTTAGCTTTCCAAGACTGAAAAATATGACACTGGTTAAATACTGTATTTACTTAAATAAAGGATAACTCTGAATAAGGGATGACCCCCTTCCCCAATCATTTGGAAAATTTCTACATTTTGTGGCTCTTGCCCTCTGCCCTGCTCACTTCTTCTCCCTGGAGGCTTCCTGGCCCACCTCACTCCTGTAACCCCTCCCTGCCCCCCCTCCCCTCCACTTTGCTTATCCCTCCCCACACTGTCAGATGCTGCTGCATCCTAGAGCACAGCCATGGAAGCTCAGCCCTTGCCTGGCCATTCAGCTGTGTTAGCACTGTAGATTGGTGTGGCAGGAAACGCAATACTGTTGGTGCTGCTGATTGCCTGGGCAGGGAAAGGAGTTTCCAGGTGCTCTGTGCCTGGGAGAGATCCCAGCCTGAGCTGGAGCCAAGCTGCACCTGGCAGTAAGGAGAAGGGAAGGGGATGGGCAGAAGAGGGAGCAGGAGGCTGCTGTGCATCTGACTGGCCCTGACCTGGGCTCCAGTGTCACAGTTGTAGTAGTCACCTGCTCCCCCACTGCTTTGTATGCAACTTAAAGATACGGGGTTTCTGACCCATTTTGATTGGGGGAGGGCACAATGCATCTTATATTTGAGTAAATGCAGTATTTTTAATATAGGATATGAGGTTGTTTTGACTTGGGTGTGGCCAGTCCACAGCATGTGGGCCACAAGTGGCCTGAGCAGCCATTTTTTGTGATGTGCAAGGAGCAGAAAACAGACTATACGAGTTAGGAAGGGGATCCAGAGTGGTATTCAGGCGGGGTGTCCAACTTTCCTTATGGCAGGCCTGCCAGAAAGATTGGCTCCTATGATTGTAGCGTAGTGTTGTTTTAGGAAAGCAAATATCTCTGGTGCTTAACATTTGTGAGCTGTTTCAAGCATTTCCGGTTTCTAAACTGCTTATTGTTTCACCAGCTTATACAGTATGTCGTTGCCAGGTAGAACTATGCATTCTGTGTGCACTTGCTCGGAAACCAGTGGGCTGCCTTTTGCCAGAGACTTAAAACCGACCTGCAAACTGCATGTCAGTGGAACAAAGCTGAGACCTGTCATTCAGGTACTTGAGCCAGTTTGGAGGGTCAGAGAGAGGCAGCATTTCAGGGGGTCTCTGGGTGATTTGTGTAGGACTAATCAGTTGCAAAGAAAATGATGGTGCAAGTAAAGCATGATCAGTTTGACCACCTTGAGTTCAACCAAAGCTTAGCAGTGTTTTGTATGTCCTTGGCTGTTAAGTCAGGATGAGCCAGATCTGGTCCACAGCAGTTTAGGGAATTGGCAACAAGCTCCAACCCAAGCAGCGGAGGAGATGTCCTGTGGCTCCTGTTGCCTGCATTATTCATTTTATCCACTTTCTGTGGCAGAGGAGGGATCCCCAGGGTCCTAACACCTGTTGCTTTCTATTTATTCCCTTCATGGCATCTGTTGATTAGGGGGAGGCTGCAGGGGTGTGACCCATAGAGGCAAAAAGTTGCCACCTCGTTTAAGTCTTTGTTAATACAAATTGATAAAATGTAAAAACTGTTACATGCAAAAATGCTCTGTAATGGCAGTATTCAAAATGAAGGGGGGGGTGGGGAGGGATGGGGACACAGAGTTTGACTTGAAAAAAACAACACCAATTTTGCATCCTAGGAAGGTGGAAAGAATTTTGTTTAGGGAACTCTGTTTGAAATGAGCTGCTCGTTAAATGCTATTTATCTGTACTGAACAGTCAGATGAGAACAGGTTTCTCCCAGTGAGATGCTATCTTTCAATACACGTCTTTGACTATAATGAAAGGGTTAAACTTTACACAACTTATCTTGAAAAAGACGAATGCCAAAGCAGGTTCAATACTGCACAGTGGCATTCATCCATTAATACTGTTTACAAGCATTGCCAGCTTTAAATTGGTATTTTAATTTCTCTTTAAAACGAGGTCGCGGTTATATTTATAGTTTTAACAAGCATCTCTTATTTCTCTGCAAGAGAGAAGGATCTTCCTTTCCATCTAGAAGCACAGAGGCGGTGGTCATCAGTACTGATGAAGGTTTTATTTGGTAGCCAAAATAAATTGAATCTCATGCAAAGGCACAGATGTTTAACATCCTAAGTAGCTTTTTTTCCCCTTTTGTTCGCTGTTGTTTTCTTCTAAAATGTATGGACACAGGTTACCACAAAGTAAGCTAGGGCACGAACTTAAATGCGTCAGCTATTCTGCATTAGATACTCTTGCGCATGCTTTATTCCAGGGTAGATAGGAGAGTTTGCTTCACTGTTATTAAAGAACATCTACCTCACATTGTACTGCAGCATGAGAGCATGTTTATGGTGGGCGGTTACTGTGAAGTAGTAGATGTGCTTATAAGTTCACGCCCCAGCTTACCTTGTGGTGATGTGCAATAATGTGTTCATTCTCTTCCCTGGGGTTTTTTTTTTTTTTTTTTTTTTTTTTTTTTTTTTTTTTTTTTTTTTTGAGATGCTCATTCTTTGCTCATATCTATCTGCATGGCTTCTCTTTGCCTTTGCTTGCTACTTGCTGCTGTATGTGTACACCAGGAAGAAACAGCTCAGTCAAATCCATTTAAAGAAAAATGAAACTTGAGTCAAGTGACAGTTTGAATTCATTGAAGTAATTAGGAACTCTGTTCCTCTTCTCTGAAGGCAGATTTTCAGTGTAAGTGCGTTCTACTAGAGAGTTGTCAAAGTTAATCCTGAAAGTGCTGTTAAAATGTATTTCGGCAAGATGGCTGCTTTCCTCTTCCTTAAGTTTCTTTTACTATCTGGATATCAACAGGCTGGCTGATTTGTGAGCTGTAGGTTGCCTTCCTAAGCTTGAACATAGTAAAATATAATAAGGGACTGGTTTTATGTGGTAAATTAGATCTGTTATTTTGGCTGTCAAACATTGTTCGAGAGACAATCTAGCCTCTGAACATGTTAGTCTCTCCCTTGCTTGGCATCTGTTTCCTGTTGCTTTTATTTGGTTATTAATTTTTTTTTTTTTGTAAACAGGAGACATTCTTACAACCCACTTGCTGATGCTGCTTCAAACCAAGTAATAATCTTTATCTTTGCAGCATGACAGCTTGCTTATTTGTAGCACCAGAAGTATTTGCTGCAAAAGATTATCATCTTGTATGCAAGAGAAGCGACTCTGCTAGTATGGAAATAGAAAGCAAGATGATACAGCATAGAGGTTTCAAATACAGCAATATTCAGTTATTCTGTAAATGTTGAGTTCATTTTACAGAGTAGAAGTCTAAAAGCATGTATGCACATATTCGTATAGTAGTGGCAAGGTTAGAAATATGCTTGTGCAATAGAGCGTCAACATGAAAAGGGACTATCTTCAAACTGTATGGTGAGATACCAGTTATACAGATTTAATTTTCTGCTTTAAGCAGATGCTCACTTTAAGAAAGAACAGTCCTTAATGTCAGATTGATACTTACCTGTTCAGCTGTGGCTAATATGGATGCGACTCTTTAAAAACTGTTTTGCTTGTCTTAACTGACACAGGTTTTCTGATTGCCTTTCTGTATTGACAGTGCTAAATTGTAATATTTCATTTCCCTTATCAACCCCGTGCCCCTCCCCCCCCTCAAACAAACAAACAAACAAACCCACAACCAAAAAAACAGCCAGCTAAGTTTTGATTCTTGACACACTCTCAATAAATAACCCAGCTCTTTAAGTCTGGTAGGAACTTGTTCTCTTTTTTTTTACTTAGAAAGCTTGCTCCCGCTTAATCATGAATTATGGGAAGCTGAAGCCTAACTGTTTTAAGTCATTGTTTTTTCACCATGGTCATATTGCAGTATACTAGGACCACAGTGTGGCCCTCCTGTGTATCAGGGTATATGCTGGCATGGCCCATCTCTTTGTGACATTGCAGTATTGTACCACTGGGAGACTTTCTTAGAAGTGGAAAGTCTTTAGTAGGAAACCTGCAGAAGCCACAAATAAAAATTAGTCCCTTTTTAGTCTATTTATCAAAATATTTACTGTTAAAATATGTCTAAACAATACTTTCATCAAAGGATTTTGTTTGTATTCAAACATTTGACTAAAAATTGCTACAAACATGCTCATTCTTTTGACATAGCATAGCAGCTGTCACAAAAGGCAGGCATCTCCTGCTTCTGGACCCATAAAGCTATCCTACCTTCCCTTGTTTGCTGTGCTCCACATATGTCATAACTTTGATTGCTGACTCTGTGGCCTGTTGGTCTCAAGTGCTTTAACAGGTACTTCCAGAAATAATTTCAGTGGGCCAAACAATAAGCTGCAGTGGGTAGTTGGGGAATTTCAAGGTAATTAAGACCATCCTTTTTCAGTAGGAAAAAATAATTTAAGAAAATGTTCTATTTGCATCCTTTTAGCAAATCATAGGGACAGTTTGTTTTGTTTTTGTTTTTGGGGTTTTTTGGGGGGGGGATATTAGGAAATATTCCAGGCTTACATTTGTGAAGAGCTACATGCTTTCTTGTTTGAGATGTGTTTAGTTTTCTTGGGCTGGCCCTGGTCTAAATCACTGCACTTCATTATTATTTAAAAATGTGAAGGTACTGAGATGGTGACTAGCTGAAGTGATCCTTGTAGGGCATTTATCTGATATAGTTTGCTGAAATGGAGGGGGAATGATTTTTCTGAAATAAAAGCTTTTAGTGATTGTAGGTACTGGAATTGCCACGTGTACTCCAGGTAGTCTGGAGGCAGAATCTATTTGGGTATTGAGATTGGTTTAAATGCTAGAGGAAATGGCTAAGTCAAAAAGTTGCAATGATTGAATAACATGGTTACCTAGTGTGGGTGGGCGATACTGTAATACAAATAAAAATTACAACAAATGGATCCTGGTAGGCATGCAGACACAGCTAGGAACTAAAATATGAAATGACCTAGAAAGGTTGTTAGAATGATTAGTTTTTACTTATCCAAATTGAGTCCAGAGGAAAGTCTTCCCAATCCTTTAAGGAGGCAGACCTTTTAGCGAGATGATGCTGTGGAGCTGCTGTTACTAGGCCTGTGCTTGTGGTGTTGTCTAGTTATGTGATCTGCGTGGCTGTAGCAGAATTGTGGCATTCTGCTGTTCTCTGGGGTCTTAATCAGAGGGAGATTGAGGCAAGAGCAGTGTGTCCTACAAAGCCTTAACTCCAAAGGACTCAGGAAAAAATAGCTGAAGCACCGTATGTTCCAGCTTTATATTAGTGCCCATTGAAAACCATTGTCCTCTCGAAGTTGCACCAAGGAAGAGCCCTGTCCTACGTCCTTTCCTTTTGGCCGTCACCCCAAAATACAAACTTGGATGTGGGTGTCAAGTCTAGCCAAATAGGCGTGTGCATTCCCACAGTGCCTGCTGCTTTTGCCAAGCATGTGCACACTGAGAACAGAGGCTGACCTCCTGTCTTGGAGCCCGAGTACCTGAAAGCATATCTTGGCTATTGCTGAAGGGACTAGGCATTTCATTATACTTCCCTTCCCACATGACCAGCCTTGGACCTCGATATACAAACTTTCCTCCTGACTAAACATGAACAAGCAAAAACTAATTTCTGTGTCAGGCCTTTATCACTAACCTTTCCAAATTATTTGGGAATTTTTATCAGTGGTTTGTAGCTCCTCTCAATTTTTAGTATTTTCTAGAGGAGCACCATATCGGATCGGCCTGCTCAGAGTGCAGTCCAGTCCAGCCCCCCACTGGGAAGAGCTCAGTGCTGCCCTGGCCCCAGCCCACAGCACCAGCCTGCCCTCACCCTGCATGCAGATCCTGTCTGGGGGCACCCCCCCCCCACCCATGCCCTACCAGGGTGCGCATAGCAGCAGGAGCTGCCCTCTCCCCCGCACCCCCTGAACGAACCGCTGATGGCTCCATCCTGCACTCTGCCCCTACCCCTTCCCTTTCCCCACACCAGACTTACCAGCTGGACATCACTCTCCACACTGCCCGGCTGTATATCGGAATCTGATCGGTATCAGCTGATATGGCTTGTTCAAAATCAGCCATTGGTATCAGCCCAAAAAATCTCTGTCAGTGCACCTCGAGTATTTTCTATCACTTGTATTTTAGTATTACTTCAATGCCTTGGCTGACCTCCTCACTGTACAATGGTTATGTAGTATACCAAGTTAAACCGTCCTTGGCCAGAAAAGTATACAAGTCAAATATATTGGAACAGATACAGTATTCTCATTTTACAAATAGGAAACTCCCACCTTTAAGTGACAGCTTTCAGCCTTTGGCTGAGTTACTCATGAAGCTTTTGGCAGAGACAGGTGCTGAGGATGCCATTTGCCATTTCTTCCAGGTCCTAAGTTAGAGAACATCCTGACTTTGATCTCTTGTGTAGCACTACATCTATTTCTTCAGATGGCCACAACAAACAACCCTGTGCCTTTTTGTTTTCTCATTCAGTTTTCATTCCGGGTACAAGTATTGCTTTCAAAGTCAGTTTGACCTAATTTTACAAATGGCTTGTCTTTTATTATAAATGCTAGATGTCATGAAGTTGGCTGCTGTGGTGGCTCGTTAAGTCTACAGATATGCCCTTCTCATTTTATTTGTATTTTACTACTTGTGGTTGAATGTTTAAAATCAGTTTAAAACCATCATATTTTACTTTCAAGCGTGCTTAAAAAATGAGGAATGGGACTTGTCAAACAGTTAGTTTTCCTGGTCTTCCTGTGCTTATTCATGGTCTTATTTTGGTCCCTGGTCACCAGTGGACTGGCTTAGGGTATGTGTTGTTTTGTTAACTGGTTTTCATTATTTTCTTTCTCTAGAATCCAGCAACTATCACCAGAATACTTCTTAGCCATTTCAACTGGGATAAAGAGAAGCTGATGGAAAGGTAAGCAGATGCCTCTTAGATAATGGACACATTTCTGTTAAAACCCACAAGTGTGGTGATTTACTGGCTTGATGTGATAATTATATGAATGCTTAGTAGGGGTGTGCAAAACGGGCCCTATTCAATTCAGATTCGGCCTGAATCGGGGACAATGATTCGATTAGTTGATTTGGATCACTGTCCTTGATTCGGTTCGGCCGAATCTGAAGATTTGATGCTGATTCGGAGAATCAGCAATTTGACCATAGACGCAGCTTTAAGTATTTTTCTACATACCTTGAGGTACCAGCATGGCTTGTGAACACTGCGATGCTGGGGCAGATGGAGCATCCCACAGGATGAATCTCTGCCCAATCGAATCAGGGACCGAAGCTTTGCACAGCCCTAATACTTAGTATATGAAGAGAACCTTTTGGATAAGCAAGGGATGTCACAACAGTTTACGTAGCAGCATGTACCAACTACTGAAAGGTCACTCCTTGTTTTGACGTTTTCTATTTTGCACAGTAGGTTACAAAACTTAATTGTCACTTGAAAAAACCCCTTTCGAAGAGAAGGTGCCTGTGTTGGCTGCCTTTTCCCATCCCTCGAATCCCTTTCAGCTTTACCAGTACATGTATGGCTTAGGAATTTTTCTACATGCTCTCAATAGAAACAGGCATGAACATGTTACGAAGATCCTGCAAATATTTGATCTTCAGGGTTGGGTGCCTTGTGGAGGTCTGTTAGTCATTGTGTCTGATGATTGCTTTGAGGTGGCTAGAAGCATTCATTAATTGGGTTAAGATTTTACTCCTTGACTGATACAGGGCAGTGGTATATGTGCCAGACTTCTTTCTATTGATTTTTTTTTTCTTATAAACTATTCGCTTTTTATGGGCAGGAGTGGCAACTTGAATCTTGGGTTATTCCTAGCCAGAGATTTAACTGCTATATCCCTCCTTTAACTTCTTGGCTCAGAAACATGTGCCCAGTATGAGGTCATTTGTGTATGGAAATAAATATCTTTGTATAGCAGAGGCGGGCAAAGTCTGGCCTGTTGGCCGAATTGGACCCACAGCCGACTCCACTTCCCAGCAGCCCCTGCTTGCGTCGCTGCAGCTGGTTTCCATGGAGAACCCAGCAGCGGCAGGCCTGTGACAGTGCAGGACCAGGGTTTCTATGGAGACTGGCTGCAGCAGTGCTGTCAGGGTGCATGGCTTAGTGGGGAGCTGCTCCAGGGCCAGGATCTTGTGGTGATAATGTAGCCTAGAGCCAGGGCAGAACTGCAATCTGCTGCTTGTACACTGCCACCGCTGCGAGATCCCGGTCCCGGAGCACCTTCCTGTGCAGCTGCACACCCTGCCAGCACTGATGGGGCCAGTCTCCATGGAAACCCTAGCCCCCTGCTGCTGCTGGGGTCTCCATGGAAACCAACATGGGCAGGGGCTACTGGGAAATGGAGGCCAGCTGGATCCACCATTTTGCCCACCCCTGTTGTATGGTCTATAGTGCAGTAAGACTTTCCTAAGTTATTTTACTGCTGCTGATTATCTAAGCTCAAATCGAGCAATTTGGTTAGTGACACATTTGTCCTGGTACTAGGCCAGTAGCTGGGTTGGTCAGAAAGTTAGACATCTGTCCTGAAAAAATGCAACTTTTCAGTGGTGTATATATACAATGCTGTGGTTTCCTATAGACTCACTTTTTCCACTATCTACTGGTTACAGTGGAGTCTCTGGTTTGCCTTTTAAGGTTGTTCAGGAATGTAAGGTGGTAGGATGCTCCTAGGTGTATTACTAGATGTATGGAAGTAGCTTGGTATGTGGTGGGGACATGTAGTCTCTCTTGGGATAAATGGGAGAGGTAATGTTAGCAGACATCAGACCCATATAGTGGGCTGAGTCAGGGTCTTGTATGAAACACAAGCCATATTATGGGGTCTGTGATCCATCAGTATAGAAGGTGGGCTTTAGGTTGTTTTTTTTCGTCCTTTGTTGGTTTTTACAGTTCAGGAGTCCTGATACAGCTTTTTTCCAGGGCAGCAGACCTTTCAATAGCTATAAATTTGTATATATGTGTGTGTGTGTATATAATAGGTCAGTGGTAAGGGAGTGAAGGTAAGGTGTATAGCTAAAGCTTTAGTTATCTCCGAAATTTGATGTTGAGGTTTTTTATCTCGGTGTAGCTGCACAGGTTTCTGAGGTTAAGTTGAAATTATGGAAAAGATTTTTATTGTGTTATAGGCATTCTTTGGAGCACCCGCAGTCACTTAAAACTACTTTGTGGCTTTCTCACCTAGCTTATTTAGTATAAGACCAGTAGCATCAGTTTGAGAATGGAAGGCCACGGGTGAGACGAAAGGAACACTGACTTTTTTAGGCATTAATTTTAAGAGGATTTTACCAACTCAAGGATTTGCACAAAACTTCAGAATGACGCCTGTAAACGAGGTGCATAACAACTAACCATTGGCATTTAGTGTCTCTGCCCAATATCAACAAAATGTCGGTAGTATTTCCTACTAAGCCAATTTTTCCCAGGTGCTCAACCTTGTCTCCCTGGAAAAGCATTTGCACAAGCTTGGCAGCATTGCACTAAAGCTCTGTTTTGTCAAGCTAAGGAGTGGGAGTCTAGAGAATATATTTTTTTTTTTTTTTTAAAGTTGATTCTTCATAGAGAACAACCTGACAGATTCTTTTTATGCCAAGGTCCTGGTGTGAACACTTTTGTATATTGCTGTTGCTGTGTGGGTACAATATGAAGGAGAAGATAGGATCCTTTGAGCAGTCAGGCTCTGAAGCATTGTGGCAGAGTTGAAAACAAAGCCAGGAGCTAGCTCCAAAGCTCATCTTCCATAACAAGTTTCCATTTTAGAAAATGTAGCCAGCTAGTAAATCCGTGGGTTTAGGATTTGGTTAATAAAATACAAATTCTTGTCTTGTCTTACCTTTATTTGTTTTCCGGCAAGTCCTAATGGAATATTGTGCTGGTGAAGATGAGAGAAAATGAAACTAATGTTTGTTGTCCAAGGAGAGCAAATGCAATTTGCATTTTGTTGATTTCTATTAAATGTTTCTTTAAGAAAATAACCCTTTCACACATCATTTTAAATCTTGGAATTCTCCATACGTTGTCCATTTACACATCCTTGTACAGAGGTGGTGAGCTCAAAGAAGGCCGTTTTTCCTTATAAACTAGCATAAACAGGTAAAGTTTAAAAACTAGCCCTACAGCTTGAAATGAAATAAAGCACCCTAAATAAGGGGCTTGTCCTTTTTTATAGTGCTTAGCACTTCCACATCCTGTTGACATTACTAATCATAAAATATTTTTAGTTACAATCAGAGAATCAGTGACATGGTTGAACATTATCTTGCCTCTTAGCATATGAAGAGCCCTCCCTATCCCTTAGGATATTCTGTGATTGTCATGCATATCCTATATTGAACAGGCTAATTTTATATCTGTGCAACACTTTTTTTTAGCTCTTTAATCACATGCCATGATGCAGAATCTAAATCACATCAGGAATTTGCTTGAATGATATAAAATGTTTCAGCAGATTATGTGAATACATATTGTCAAGACATCATCCCCAGCCAAAGAACATCCTATCCAGTGACTAAGCATTCACTGTCTTCCAGATGTCTGTAAGCAACATTTGGTGTTTAAAAAGCATTTGCTGGAGAATTGAGGCTTGTGTGGAAGGAAATATTAGGCCTAGCAGGAAAGTTTTGATGTCTCATGTTATATATACACTTTTGTTCTGAGACTTGCACAAGGTCTGTCCTTCCCTTCTTTCTTTATTCCAGCCTCTTGAACTTCTGACTTATGCTGTCATTGTGGTTGGATATTGGTGCTGAATTAATATCTTAATCAGTGAACCCAGCTTCTGACAGGAAAATAGCATATACAGAATGAGTTCATACCTCTTAAAAAGAAGAAAGAGAAAACGCTTGCAGCTGAATCATCATCCATCATTTCCATGTATGTCATGGTTGGGAAAAGCCACATCTGTGACCCTCTCCAGTTGACTCTTCCAGGGAGATGGATGTAGATTTTTTTTGGGCACTTGTATGCATGGGAAATTGCCCTTCTTAGCAGTTTAATTGGATGTAAAAGACTTTATGTAGTAAACTAAAACACATCCTGATGTATTTTAGTTTACTACCTAATAAATTGCAGTGATACATCCATCCATGAGCCCTCTTGGGCTTCCTGTACCCTGTACACAGTCCCTGCTGCCTTCTTTGACTGCCAGCACACCCAGCTTGCCCCTGGGGCATCATGGGGAGGTGGTGGGAGGGCAGTTGGGTATGCTGGTGGCCAGAGAAGGTGGTGGGGGCGGTGCATGGGGTGCTGGAAGCCTGGGTGGGCTTTGGGAAGCTTGGGCTTGGCAGACTTACAGCACCCCATGCACCATCCCCATCACATTCTCTGGCTGCCAGCATACCCAGCCATGGGCAACTGGTACTGCTTTAGTCAGCCCCCCCCCCCCCCCCCCCCCCAACCAGTCTCGCTGGCTGGGATGGGGAGGCCCCCCAAGATGGATCTCATTGCCCAGAGGTTGTTCATCCATAGCTGATCGCTGCAGCTGCTTCCAGGAGTGGCTGTGGCTGCTTCTGGAAGCAGCTACAGAGATCGGCCATGGCTTGAAGAGGGGTACCGGTGCTCCCGCCTGCCCCCCTGCCCATCACCTAAGCAACAACCGTGGCCAATTAGGGGGTGCACATGCACCCCCTGCATGTCTCTAGTGCACCCAACTGCTCCCCTGCTGCCTTTCTGCACGGCCCCAGGGGCAAGCCAGCCCATTCCTGGGTGGTCCCAGGAGGCAGGAAGGTGGTGGAGAAGGTATACAGGGCGCTAGAAGCCCTGGCGTGGGGAAAGAAAAAAGTGGCAAGGGGCCCGATCCTTTATTATTATTTTTTTTTTTTTTTTTTTCCCAGCAGAGCCTGCCCGCAGCTGGGGGGGAGCTGCTGGCAGCATCTGGGCTGTGGGGAGCCCTGGTCCTTTCCTCCACAGTGACAGTGCCCACTAGAGCTGCCCAGGCAAGCTGCTATTGGGCCAGGTGCTACCCCAGCTTAAAGTCAGCACCTGACCTGCTAGTAGCCCACCCAGGTGGCCCTGGGGGGCACCGTCTCTGTGGAGGGAAGGCCCAGGGCTCCCTTGCAGCTCAGGGCCTGCCTGGCAGCTTATCCCCTGGCCGCGGGCAGGCTCTGCCAAAAAAAGAAAAAGAATCGGGCCCCTCGCCATAATAGTGACTGAAGCCCCTAAATTGAAATGATGAGGTTTTTTTAATTGTCACAATTAAAAACACACCACTTCAATTTAGGGGAACTAATCCCCCATCACATGTACAAGGAGCCTTTAAGGTTCAAGATCTTCCAAATGATATCTTGTGTGCCTAGCCTGATGAACATCAAAAGCTGAAGAACTCACCTATGCTCCTCATTTTGCCTTTTATCAAATTTTTCTATTTCTGAAGACTAGCTGGACTGCAGTGAAGGATACTAGATGCTACCTACCGCTTTCAAAACCCTAAACCAGAGGTGACCAACCTGCAGCACAAGTGCCTCAAGTGGCATGGGCAGCCTGTGTGTGTGGTGCACAGATCAGGGAGGAGGTGGGCAGGGAGCAGAAAGCAGAGCAGGAGATTGGGTAAGGGAAGGGGGTTAAGAGTGGCACCTGGGGAGGGCATGGAGTTTTAATTTGTGACATACCTCCCAAAAGCGTTGGCTTCACTGCCCTAAACTGTCCCTCAGCACAGAGCTAGGCCATTGTTCAGATCTTTCTGGGCCATTCTGAGTTAAACTTCGTTCACATATGGAGCATGGAAATATTGTGAAGCAGTCAGTTGCCTTACATCACTCTTGGACAATAAAATGGAATATGCTTTATCACAATTATAAATTCAGTGTGTGCGGGCCGGGAGCGACCCGAGCCATTTTTCGGGCTGAA
>NW_005842559.1:0-221 GCF_000455745.1 Alligator sinensis | reverse complement strand
CACCCTGCAAAAGAAGCTGCAGAAAAGGCGGGAAACTCGTCCCTGCACCGGGGTTTCCTCTTGCTACAGGAAACACTCCCATGCAATGCTCTGCAATTTGGCGGGGATAATTCTGGTGCCGAAGCGCACACACAATCATGCCTTTTGGGTCATGACACAGTGCAGCTCCTAAAGATTATGAAAATTGCAGTGTGGGATTCATAGATTCATAGATGTTAGGG
>NW_005842558.1:1071982-1073869 GCF_000455745.1 Alligator sinensis | reverse complement strand
TCCATTTGACAATTTAATATTTGCTGGTATTCCTGTACACGCTACCCCTTCTATTTCTTGGCCAGTAAAAGACTGCCGGATCACCTTTCCTACTTTATAAGCTTCTAAGTCCCACCTGCATCCAAAAACACTCACTGCTGCCATCCCAAATTTCACTGGGATTAAAAGGAGCATCCTGGTCCTTTCTTTCAATTCTTTTCTAAGTTTATTGATAGTGGCAAAGCATCTTTCATGATTGACATTTCCTGCCTTTTCTGCCTTCTCTTTGGCCATGATTTTTAATAATTATTAACCCTCACCACTTGGGAGCCAGCAGGCAGCAAGGGACAGTGGCAGGTGATGAGGACACAGCGATGGGACGAGGACACAGGGACAGGACGTGCTTCCCTGTGGCTGGATGGGATGGATGGGAATGAACGCCCAGCTCCCTCTTTGCTGAGCCAGCAGGGAGCCGCACTCCTGAGCCACACGCATGAGCAGAGCATGCAAAAAGGGGGTGGGCTAGGGGGTCTACTGTCCGCCTAGGCTAGGGAGCACCCCTGGGGCTAACACTCATGGCACAGGCACTGGTGGCACTGGATCCCCACAGCAGGGGAATGTAGGGAGCAGGACTCCAAGCAGACACTTCTGGGAAGCCTGATTGGCTGAGAGGGCAGGCGTGGGAAATTCAAACTGTGGCCTTTAAAAGCCATGCTTTGACGCAGCTCCTAGCACTTGGGACCAGGAGCTGAGCAGGGAGCCGGGCACACCTTGGTCCCCGCACCCATGTGTACCCCCTCACCTCATCGGAGGCAGCAGCGGCGGCGGCAGCAGTGGCGGCAGCAGCAGAGACAGCAGCGGGGGGCAGCATCAGGTGATCTCCCTAATGTAAGTGGGGGAGGAGGGAACTAGTGCAGCGGAGTCAGATCCAGTGGGGTAGCCCTCTGGGTACCTCTTTGCTGAGCCAGCAGGGAGCCATGCTCCCAAGCCACATGTGGGAACACAGCATGCCGACATTTGGTCCATCGTTCGTGCAAGCAAGAAAGCAAGAAGGGCCAAGCAGGAGACTCCAACAAGGGTAGGGTGACGGCACCACACAGAAATATAAATAAATAGCAATATATAATGGTGTTGATGTGGAGTGCTGCTAGGGCCCCTGCCCAGGGGGCGCTGCCTACTGGGGCTTGTCTGTGGCCTCCACCCAGACAGAGCCCATGGGGGGGGCTGGTGTCCCACTCCCCTCCTCCGGAGAGGAGGCAACTCCACACTCTCCACACTCCGAACAGGGCGAAGGAGATAAGCAGACCCGGAGGAGGAAACGTCGAGTGAATGTCATAGGAGACTCCATCCTGAGAGGTACAGAAAGTCCCATCTGTTGCCAGGACCCCTCGACATGCGAGGTCTACTGCCTGCCTGGAGCAAAGATTCAGGACGTGACAGGGATGATCCAGGCCTTGATCTAGTCCACCGATTACTACCCCATGGTGCTAATCCATGTGGGTACCAATGATGCGGCCAGGAGAACCCCTGATCACCTCATGATGGACTACCACACTCTGGGGGGCGTGCTGAGGGAGATAGCACAGGTGGTATTCTCCTCTGTCCTACCAGTGAGCAGATGTGGAAGATGACACGAGACCTGCATCAGAAAGGTCAACTTTTGGCTTCAGGAACGGTGTCTCGAGGCAGGCTGTGGCTTCCTAGACATCAACCCACACATCAAGATGAGAGACATGCTCGGGTGAGATGGGCTTCACCTTTCCGCCAAAGGTAAGCGTGTGTTCTCTTCTAGGTTGGTTGGTCTCCTCCAGTGGGCTTTAAACTAGACTCATCGGGGGAAGGGGAAGATGAGGGTGGAAGAAGCCTTGGGCCACTAAACCAAGCGTCACCCACAAAGACAGCCCAGCC
>NW_005842558.1:1069738-1071792 GCF_000455745.1 Alligator sinensis | reverse complement strand
GACCCAACGCATGACTGGGTGGTGAATATCAAGGGCTATAAGCTGTACAGGAGGGATAGGACAGGGAGGAAAGGTTGGGGTGTGGCGCTCTACAGTAAGGAGAAATACACATTCTCAACGAGTGGCACTGGGTCAGAGGAGGGGCACACTGAAGTGCTCTTGGTTAGAATACAAGGAAGTCGAGGGGAAAGGGACTTAATGGTGGGGGTCTACTACAGACCACCCAACCAAGGGGAACAGCTAGACCGGGAATTCTTAAGTCATCTCACGGAGGTAGTTAGGTCAAAGAATGTGGTCATCATGGGTGACCTGAACTTTCCAGACATCTACTGGGAAGAGAAGTCAGCCAGGTCTGACCACTCATATAGGTTCCTATCCGAGATACAGGACCTCCATCTAACCCAGGAGGTGCACAGCCCCACCAGGGGAGACGCCTTGTTGGATCTGGTGCTGGCCACAGGCGACGACCTGGTGAGGGGTCTGTGGGTGCTCGACTACCTGGGTGACAGCAATCATCGCCTGCTGGAATTCACCATCCAGCACAAGGTGGCAAAGTCCTGCAGCAAGGCAGCAGCCCTGGACTTCAGAAGGGTGGACTTTGATGAGGTAAGGAGAATAGTCAGGGAGATACTGAGGTCCCAGAGGGGAGGGGAGTTGGGTATCCAGGAAGAATGTTCGTTCCTTAAGGAGATGATTCTCCAAGCCCAAAAGAAGGTATTCCCAATGCAGATCAAAGTGGCCAAGAGGGCGCAAAAGACCCCATGCGCACCAAAAGAATATGGGAATGTCTTCTAGCTAAAAAGGAGGTGTACAACCAATGGAAGGGTGGGGCCATCACCAAGGAGGTCTATACCTTGGTTGTTCGGGCTGTAGGAGCGTGGGCAGAAAGGCCAAGGCAGCGATTAAACTGGGACTACCTACCCAGATCAAGGAAAACAAGAACTCCTTTTTTAAATACATAGTGGACAAAAAGAAGGTACCGGGTAACATGGGGCCTCTGCAGGACACACTAGGAAATCTGGTCGTCAAACCAGACAGTGAAGCTAACCTATTTAACAAATTCTTTGCCTCCATTTTTCTAAGCAGGGACTGGGACTCCTCTGGGTCCCCCCAACCCAGACCCCTGTAGGTCCCAGAGGAGGCACACCCAGGCCTAGGGTCAGTGAGAACCGAGTCAGGGAACTTCTGGAGGGACTGGACATATTTAAATCAGCTGTTTCTGATGATCTCCACCCCAGAGTGCTGAGGAAATTAGCAGAGGTAATTGCGGGACTCCTGGCACAGCTTTACGAGCACTCATGGTGCTCTGGCATGGTGCCAGAGGACTGGAAAAGGGCCAATGTGGTTCCCATTTTCAAGAAAGGGAGGAAAGAGGACTCAGCAAACTACAGGTCAGTCAGTCTTACCTCGATCCTGGGTAAGCTTCTTGAGAGAAGTACCCTGGCGCATGTCCATGAGGGGCCGGCAGGGGAGATTATGCTTAAGGGCAACAAACATGGGTTCATTAGAGGTAGGTCCTGTCAGACCAATCTGGTGGCCTTCTATGACCAGGTCACAAAATCCTTAGATGCAGGGGTAGCAGTGGACGTAGTCTTTCTGAACTTTAGGAAGCCCTTCGACACTGTCTCTCACTCCATTCTCATTAAAAAAACTAGGGGACTGTGGCATAGACACCTACACAGTCAAATGGGTCGCTAACTGGCTGGGGGGCTGCACCCAGAGAGTGGTGGTGGACGGGTCATTTTTGACCTGGAGGGATGTGGGCAGTGGGGTCCCCCAGGGCTCAGTCCTCAAACCCGCACTGTTCAACATCTTCATAAGCAACTTGGATGGTGGTATAAAAAGCACCCTGTTCAAAATCGCAGATGACAGTAAGATGTAGGGAGAAGTGGGCATGCTAGAAGGGAGGAATAGGCTGCAATCAGACCTAGACAGGTTACAGGGGTGGGTGGATGAGAACAGGATGGGTTTCAACACTGACAAGTGCAAAGTGCTGCACCTGGGAGGAAGAAGCAGCAGCAGACCTACAGGCTGGGGAACTCCCTTCTCATCAG
>NW_005842558.1:1068815-1069668 GCF_000455745.1 Alligator sinensis | reverse complement strand
CAGCTGGAGTACTGTGTCCAGTTCTGGGCACCGCACTTCAGGAGGGATGTGGACAACATGGTGAGGGTCCAGAGGAGGGCCACCCACATGATCAGGGGACAGCAGGGCAGGCCCTACGAGGACAGGCTACGGGACCTGAACCTGTTCAGCCTCCACAAGAGAAGGCTGAGGGGGATCTAGTGGCCATTTACAAACTAGTCAGAGGGGACCAGCAGGCATTGGGGGAGTCCCTTTTCCCCTGAGCACTACCAGGTGGGACAAGAAATAACTGTCATGAGCTGACAGAGTGTGGATTTAGGCTAGCTATCAGGAGGTGCTATTTCACTCTCAGGGCGGCTAGGACCTAGAACCAACTTCCAAGAAAAGTGGTGCTGGCTCCTACCCTGGGGGTCTTTAAGAACACCTCACGGGGATCATTTGACCCCAGTGCTCTTTCCTGCCATGGCACGGTGTCGGACTTGATGATGTGCTCAGGTCCCTTCTGACCCTACCAACTAAGAAACTATTAAACTATTGTAAAGCCTCCTTATTTCCTTTATTTTTGCTGAGGAGCTTTATCTCATCCCTCTCTTCTTTTAGTTTTTGGAAAGCTCCTCATTTTCCTATTCTAAATTTCAAAGAAGCCCCTAAAGGTCTGATTTGACAATTCCACCTGCCCATACTTTGTCTTAAATCTCAAATTTGTTCCTATAACAGTTTGTTTGCAGCTGCTCACTCAGACTTCTGTCTCACCGCATTTTTAACAGTCTGCCATAAAAGTTGCACTGCAACCCTGTTTATGTTTTGTGCAGATAGGTAATCACACACCACACAGTACTTCTCAAATTGGCTGGTAAGATGGGGAAGAGTGAAC
>NW_005842558.1:1066295-1068805 GCF_000455745.1 Alligator sinensis | reverse complement strand
GAGGGGGCAGGGAAGGGGCATGCCTCTTTCTTCTAAAGGGATGGTCCTCCCTTTAATACTACTTTCTCTAAACCTGAGAGTTCCTCCTTAACAGTCCACTCAGACAGCTCTTTAACTCTTTATACAATTGTCTGCCCCTTAAGAAAGACTCTCTAAACATGGTAGCAGGGACACATCCAACAGCTGTCCTCCCTAGGACAGCTGAAATGCCTGACCTCGTTGAAAGGTATGCCTCCCTCAAAACCAAGGGGAGGTCCTCCCAGTTGGTCCAGTGTCACCCCAAAAGACTAAATGGTGCTCTCATTCTCCACCAGATAATGGTGGATGAAAGACAAACATGCAGGTACAGCAACCAAGGCCTTTACTGAGTGACACACATAGATCAAATATAGAAAAGCAATGCAATATCTCAGACGTTCGCAAACGGTGGTCTGTGGAGCACCACTGGTCCATGAGCTCCATTCAAGTGTTGTGGAACAATTGAGAATCTCTGTACTTGTAAGGTAACACTACTGATATTAAAATATTTCATAGATTTCATAGACATTAGGGCTGAAAGGAACCTCGGAAGATCATTGAGTCCAGCCCCCCACCCGAAGGGCAGGAAGTCAGCTGCAGTCATAGGATCCCAGCAAGATAAGCATCCAAATTTCTCTTGAAGGTGTTCAATGTAGGTGCTTGAACCACCTCCAAGGGCAGGCTATTCCAGACCTTGGGGGCTTGAAGAGTAAAGAATTTCTTCCTTATGTCCAGCCTGAAACACTCTTGCAGTAGTTTATAACCGTTCGACCTTGGCATCCCTTGGGGCACTCTGGTGAACAATTGTTCCCCCAGATACTGGTACTCACCCCAGTAAACTTATAGGTGACCATCAGATCACCCCCGAGCTTGCACTTTTCCAGGCTAAACAGCCCCATAGCTCTCAGCCTGCCATCCTAAGGTCTGTTATCCTGACCTCTGATCATGCACGTGGCTCTCCTCTGCACTCTCTCAAGCTTCGCCACATCCTTTTTAAATTGTGGGACCCAAGACTGGACGCAGTACTCCAGCTGTGGCCTCACCAAGGCCGAGTACAAGATGTCCCAGGATTTGCTTGAGAAGCATCTATGGATGCAAGCCAGCGTTTTGGTCACTTTACTAGCTGCAGCATCACATTGCAGGCTCATGTTCATCTTGTGGTCAATGGTGACCCCCAAGTCTCTTTCTTTCATAGTACTAGCCAGCATAGCACTGCCGAGTCTATAGGGATACTGCAAGTTTTTCCTCCCAAAGTCGAGAACCTTGCATTTTTCAGTGTTAAACACCATCATATTGTCATCTGCCCATTTGCTGAGCCTGTTCAGGTCAGCCTGGATTGCCCTCCTGTCTTCAGGTGTGGATGCTTTGCCCCAAAGTTTGGCATCATCAGTGAACTTGGCCAGTCCACTTCTGACTCCAGTGTCCACATCATTAATGAAGATGTTGAACAATTCAACCTCTTCTCCCTTGTCCAAACGATATGTCACCTGGTCGTAGAAGGAGATGAGATTGGTCAGGAAAGATCTACCCACAACAAACCTGTGCTGGCTATCCCTTAAGATGTTGGCATCGGCCAGTCCATTAAGGATGGCCTCTTTAATAAACTTTTATAAGATCCTCCCCGGGATAGAAGTCAGGCTGATGGGCCTATAGTTAGCCGGATCCACTTTCCTCCCTTTCTTGAAGATAGGCACCACATTGGCCTTCTTCCAGTCTTCTGGCACTACACCAGAGCACCAAGAGTTTTCAAAGATCCACGCTAGAGGCTGGGCTATGATGCTCGGCAGCTCCTTGAGTACCCTGGGGTGTAGATTGTCAGGGCCAGCTCAGTTGAAGGTATCCAGCTTCTCAAGGTGTTACTTCATGAGGTCAGCATTGATGGAGGGCAGGGGATCTCCCTCACCCAGACCTCCCTGTCCCATAGTGGGCATGGGCGTGCCATGGGACTGATGGAAGAGCAATGCAAAATACCCATTTAATAGATTGGTTTTTTCCTGAGAGTAAGTTGTCAGTTGTTCCATCTGGATCAGCAGGGGTCCAATGTTGCCCTTGCTTTTCCTCTGGCTCCCCACATATCTGAAAAAGGATTTTTATTGTCATTGATGCTTGAAGCTATTTGGAGTTCAGTTGTAGCTTTGGCTTTCCTGATTTGCTCCCTGCAGGAAGGGACCAGTGCAGAATATTCCTCCTTGGAGGTGAATCCCATCCTCCATCCTTTGTAGGCTTTTCTTTTTAGCCTCAGGAGGTCTACTAGATCCCTGGAGAATCAGGGGGGTGCTCTGCCCTTTTGCTGCCTTTCCTCCCAAATGGAATAGAATTAGCTTGTGCATTGAGGATTGCTCCCTTGAGGAACAACCACTCTTCCTGGACTCCCATCCCCCTAAGGTCATTGTCCCTAAGGGCCTCACTGACAAGCCTCCTGAGCTTGTCAAAGTCAGTTTTCCTGAAGTCAAGGCCTTCAGTGTTGCTGACTGACTTGCCAGCTTTATGGC
>NW_005842558.1:1064419-1066040 GCF_000455745.1 Alligator sinensis | reverse complement strand
ACCACCTTCCAGGCTCTGAGTGCCTCCCTGGGGGCACCTCACGTCTGGCCAACCCCCTTCTTGGAGCACACCCGCTAGCCTGGGGGTTCCACTGCCACAACCCAGGGCTCTGGACTGATACTGGCTCTACGCGGCCTGGGAAACAGAAGCCTAGTATCCGTGAATGGTACTTGATTCACTTCAAGAACTTTGGATGCTTCTCTCAGTCAGAAGCACAAGTAGTGGTCTCCCTTAGTCAGCTGAACCAAGGGGACCCCAAGGCATAATCTAGACCCACTCCCAATAAGTCTCCCACAATAGGTACAAAGGAGAACTTTACTGGTTACAGAGGGTAGGGTTAGAATAGGGTACAGGGTAGAGCAATATCAGAGAAATCCCATGGAGCAAACTCCCCTGGCTGGGTAGCCTTTGATCACGCATCTGAGTTACTGCAGTCTACATATCTAGTTATATCTCAGGTAGCTTGCTCACAAGTGTCATCCAGAGGCAGGTGGAGATTCCCTTTGGAAGCAGGCAGTTCCTTGATCATGAATTTTGAGAGAGAGAGCAAGTGTCAGATGGTACAGCTCTTCTCTGTCTCTGAATCTCCCTCATGGCTGCTGCCCCCTCCTCCAGGGCAGTCCTTAACTTATATAGCCCTTGTGACCTCATTTACCTGGTCCAATGGAGGCCAGCACCTGTTGGCTGTCAGCCAACCAATTTGAAATACATCACTAGTTGCTGGGCAGACTGGCAGTCTCTAGCGCACCAGGGAGCCCAAGTCCCTCACCCAGGTGTGTGATGCCAGTCACGTAGGCAGAGGGAGCAGGTTTTCCCCTCCCTCAGGAATGTATCCAGCTCAGGTTACCCAAAGAGATCGGGTAAGGTGTGTATCCTCTGCTGGTCCCATCCTAACCAAATTGTCACAGAGCAGATTTTTGGGGGAGAAACAAAGGTGGCTTTCTGCCACAGATGTCACCCAGCTTCCCAACGATCACCAGGTTGCCGATTAGGTCATCCCCAGTAGCCAGTACTAGGTCAAGCAGCGCTTTACCTCTCATTGGCCCATAGACTTCTTGAGTCAGGTAGAGGTCATCCACACATGATAGGAAACTTTTTGACTGCTCAGATTTTGCTGAGTGATCCTCCCATGAGATGTCTGGGTAGCTGAAGTAACCCACGAGAATCATGGTCCTGGAGCATGTGGCCTCAGCCAGTTCCCAGGCGAACTCCTGGTCAAGATCTTGAATTTGGGTGGGAGGTCTGTAGTAAACTCACACCATTGTGTGCTGTGTTCCCCACGGATTTTAACCCAGAGGGTCTTCAGTCGTCCACCCTGGTTGCCAACATCAGCTTGCAGGGACCCGTAGCTCTCCTTTACCTAGAGAGTTATGCCCCACCCCTTTTATCTACTTGATCCCTCCTATACAGGTATAGCCATCTATACTCGTGGTCCAGTCATGGGTGGAGTCCCACCAAGTCTCCGTTATCCCAATGATGCCGTAATTATTTGCATTAAGCAGGAGGATGAGTTTCTCCTGCTTATTCCCCAAGCTCCTGGCATTTGTGTACAGGCAGGCAAGTGTTCCCTTGGGGGCTCTTGCTTTGGCCACAGATTGTACCAGGGCTGGGGCAGGGGTGG
>NW_005842558.1:1062472-1064268 GCF_000455745.1 Alligator sinensis | reverse complement strand
TCCCAGCAGCTCACTGCCTCTCTTGCCAAAGAGCGGGCTGTGGTCATGGAAGCCAAAGCCTTCCCGATGACACCAGCACCGCAGTCTTTGGTTAACTACCTGGATCTTCCTCTCCCTCCTCAGCCTATACCATGAGACTGAGAGGATCGAAGAAAACACCACCTGTGCCCCCAGACTCTTTAGCCCCGCTCCCAAATCCCTGTAGTGCCTCATGACCCAGCTGGGAGTGCTCCAAGCCATGTAATTGGTGCCCACATGGATGAGGAGCATGGGATAGTGGTCTGTGGGCGGGAGGAGCTTAGGGGTCTTCTCCACTATGTCTCGGATGCAGGCTCCTGGGAAGCAGCAGACTTCCCGGGCTAAGGGGTCGGGGTGGCAGATTGGCCCCTTTGTCCCCCTCAGGATGGAGTCTCACACAACGCACACTTTACATTTTGTCTTGGGGAGAGCAGGGGCGGTAGCTGCAGTGTAGCCTGTGTTGCCTGCAGGAGCTGGCAACTCAGCAGGCTCTGCTGGGGCTGCAAGAGGTTCATACCTGTTGCTAAGCCCCCACGGGGCAGGGGCCTTGGTGCAGCAGGCCCTAGGGCATTTGACCACCTTGGTCCATCCCCAATAGCAGGTCCTTGAGTCCTGCCTTGTCCTGGAGGGAGACCATGGTCTACAAGTTGTGTGCCTTGATTTGTAGAACAAAAAAAGTTTATTAAATGGTCCATTAAGACACTTATCAAGTGGTCCATGGGGGGCAGGGGGTTGGAATTGAGAACCACTGCTATATCTAAAATCATTCATATTCACACACACACACACACACACACACACACACACACACACACAGGCCAAGCCACTGGTACTCAGGTTCAGTCATGATAGCTAGCCACAGTGCCTCTGGAAATGATAATCTTATGGGAGGGACACTGACAGTTTTCTCCTGACGGAATGTGGGTGGCATACAGTCATCAGGGCCCAGTCTTCAATGTCTTTTTATATATTTAGTTTAATCAGACTGCTGCAGTACCCCTGACAACCCACTCACCCAATCACTTTGTTGTCATTGAGCTGGCTGTAGTCACATACCTCATGGCTTAGGTATACACATGTATGGATGGTGAGGAGTTACTTTGATTTACAACATCTTGAGGCAGGAAGACAGGGTGTCTGCTTTGCTCCTTATCTGTCCTATTATTTTCCTTGTTCTCTCACACTCACTCATGCATTCATCTGAAATTAATGTTTAATGCTCTTAACAAGTGATAGGTAAAGCTAAACACACTCTGTCATGCATTAGCAGGGGCATCATGAGCAGATTTAAGGAGGTGATACTTCCCCTCTATGTGGCATTGGCAAGGTCATAGCTAGAGTACTGTATCCAGTTTTGGACACCACACTTCACGAGGCATGTGGATAACCTTGAGAAGGCCCACAGGAGGGCCACTCGTATGGTTAGGAGCCTGCAAGTAGAGTCCTATGAGGAGAGATTAAGGGACCTTGTCCTCTTCATCCTCTGTAAGAGAAGGCTTAGAGGTGATCTTGTGGTTGTCTGTAAATTCACTGCGTGTGGGCAGGGGTGGCAGCAAGAAATAGGAGATACTGTTTACCAGAGAGCCTCTTGGAATAACTAGAAATAATAGCCATAAACTGAAAGAGAGCAGATTTAGATTAGACATCAGGAAGAACTTCTTTATTGTAAGGGTGACCAGAATCTGGACTGGGCTTCTAAGGGACATGGTTCTCTCCCCTACCTTGGAGGTCTTTAAGAGGAGACTGGACAAGCACCTTGCTGGGGTCCTCTGACCCCA
>NW_005842558.1:1061492-1062441 GCF_000455745.1 Alligator sinensis | reverse complement strand
CTCTCTTTCCTTCCCAGGGCAAGATGTTGGAATCAATGATCTACTGAGGTCCCTTATGACCCTAAAAAACTATTAAATCTATGAAGTCCTGTTCATCTATGAACTAAACATTTTTTTAATTATTGTTTTGACCAGTTTTCCAGGAACAGAAGTTAGGCTCGCCATCCTGTAGGTCTCTGTTTTCCCTCTAGTTTTTTTGTTTGTTTGTTTGTTTTGTTTTTTGGGGGTTTTTTTAAATATAGGATTCAGATTGGCAACCCTCCAGGCCTCTCATACCAAGCCTGTTTTTAGTGATAGGTTGCATACAGCAATTAGGAGTTCAACAATTTCTGATGTGAGATTCTCAGGACCCTAGAGTGAATGTTATCAGGTCCTGGTGATTTCCTGTACTACCACATCTATTGAAATGTTAATTTGGGTCAGTTCTATGGTCTTTTCCTAAAGAGAAGTGGATTTATTGAAGGAATCTCCTTAACTTCTGCAGTGAAGACAGATACAAAGAATGTATTTAGTTTCTCAGCAATGGCCATTTCATTCTTATTGCCCCTTTTACACCCTGATCATCCAAAGGCTTAAGTGACCCCTTGTCCAGTCGTTGACTTCTAATGTACTTAAAATTATTTTTTTTTTTTTTTTTTTTTTTTTTTTTTTTTTGTGTGTGTGTGTCTGGCAAATTTATCCTCAAATTATTATTTGACTTATTACAATTCCACATTTGATTTTCCAGAGTTTATGCTCTTTTCTATTTTCCTCACTAGGATCTGACTTCCACTTTTTAAAATAATCCCTTTTTTCTGCATATTATAGATTCATAAATTCATAGATGTTAGGGTCGGAAGGGACCTCAATAGATCATTGAGTCCGATCCCCTGCATAGGCAGGAAAGAGGACTGGGTTTAGATGACCCCAGCCAGATGTCTTTCTAACCTCCTCTTGAACACCCCCAGGG
>NW_005842558.1:1058887-1061109 GCF_000455745.1 Alligator sinensis | reverse complement strand
GGGGGGCGTGAGAAGTAGGGGGGAAGTATCACCTCCTTGGATCTGTTCGTCATGCATCTGCTGATGCATGATAAAGTGCCATTAGCTTTTCTGATGGCTTCGTCACACTGCCGACTCATGTTAATAAAATCCACATTACATCCACATCTATGCTATTAAACCATGCTGGCTTTCTTTTAGTCTGCTTTGCTTTTTTTTTTTTTTTTTTCCCCCAAATTTGCAATATAGGTTTGTTCTCTGCTTCCAATATTGTGTTCTTCAGCAGAAATTATGTTGCTTGCACATTCTGGGACAGACTGACCCAGTGTTTCTGTAGATAGTTTAAAGTGCGCTCCCCCCACCCCCATTATTAGTGTGCTTTCTGCTGTCACAGCTTCTATCAAGTCCCTTGGCATTTCTAGTCTCATAAATGTAAGGGAGACCTGAAAACCAGGAAAAAGCTAAAATACTCAACAATTAATTTGTGTCAGTTTTTCACCGACCCGAGGGGATCACCTTGCCTGACAAAATGCAGGATTACCAGGGTAAGGGTGATTAGATGCCTATAATTGCAAAGATCTTGTAAGGAAACACCTTGAGAGGCTGGACACCTGGATGGAATGCACCCAAGAGTCAGCTGACCCTGAAGGAATGCACCCAAGAATCCTAAAAGAATTGGTTGACATCATATCAAATATCCTTGCCATTGGTTGTGCTAAGTCATGGCACATGGGAGAGGTTCCAGAAGATTTGAAGAGGGCCAGTGTGGTGCCTATCTTCAAGAAAGAAAGGAAGGGAGATCTAGGGAACTACAGACCAATCAGCTTTACCTGAATCCCTGAAAAGATCTTGGAACAAATATATTTAAAAAGAGATCAACAGTGGGTAACACAAGGCAACATTGTGAGAGATAGCCAACATGGCTTTGTTGCAGATGGGTCTTGCCTGATCAACCTGGAGGGATGTGCAGATGGGTCATTTTTAACCTGGAGGGATGTGGGCAGTGGGGTCCCCCAGGGCTCGGTCCTCAGGTCCACCCTGTTCAACATCTTCATCAGCGACTTGGACGAGGGGGTAAAAAGCACCCTATTCAAATTTGCTGACAACACTAAGATGTGGGGAGAAGTGGGCAGGCTAGAAGGGAGGAATAGGCTGCAATTGGACCTAGACAGGCTACAGGGGTGGATGGATGAGAACAGGATGAGTTTCAACACTGACAAGTGCATGGTGCTGCACCTGGGAGGAAGAACCAGCAGCAGACCTACAGGCTGGGGAACTCCCTTCTCATCAGTGCAGAGGCAGAAAAGGATCTTGGAGTCATCATTGATGCCACAATGAACATGGGCCGACAGTGTGGGGACACAGTCAGGAAGGCCAACCACACCTTGTCATGCATCCACAGATGCATCTCAAGCAGGTCCAAGGAGGTGATCCTCCCCCTCTATGTGACACTGGTCAGGCCACAGTTGGAGTACTGTGTCCAGTTCTGGGCACCGCACTTCAGGAGGGATGTGGCCAGCATGGAGAGGGTCCAGAGGAGGCCATCCGCATGATCTGGGGGCACCAAGGCAGGCCCTACGAGGAGAGGCTATGGGACCTGAACCTGTTCAGCCTTCACAAGAAAAGGCTGAGGCGGGGGATCTAGTGGCCATTTACAAACTAGTCAGAGGGGACCAGCAGGCATTGGGGGAGTCCCTGTTCCCCCGAGCACTCCCAGGAGACACTAGAAATAATGGTCATAAGCTGGCAGAGGGTAGATTCAGACTAGGCATCAGGAGGCGCTACTTCACTGTCAGGGCGGCTAGGACCTGGAACCAACTTCCAAAGGAAGTGGTGCTGGCTCCTACCCTGGGGGTCTTTAAGAGGAAGTTAGACGAACACCTTGCTGTGGTCATTTGACCCCAGTGCTTTTTCCTGCCATGGCAGGGGGTCGGACTTGATGATTTGTTCCGGTCCCTTCTGACCCTACAAACTATGAAACCTCATTTCTTTCTTTGACCAGGTGATGCATCACCTGAACAAAGGAGAAGATGTTGCTGTCATCTATTTGGATTCCAAAAAGCCTTTGACTTGGTATCCATTTGTCACAGCGGGGTCCCCTAGAAGGGCCATGATCTCCTCGAGGTCCCTCGCTCTGTGTCAAGGCCGGCCCAAGACACCCTCTTACTCTCACCCGCCATGTCTTTGCTGTTTATATATATAAGGTTGGGAGGCTGCCTATGACTCCCTGGGCACGGCTACCC
>NW_005842558.1:1049058-1058140 GCF_000455745.1 Alligator sinensis | reverse complement strand
GTACCCCGCATACAACCCGGGGTCTGTTCCCCGCCCGCAACCCACTGGTTGCGCTCAGGGGCCCCACACCTCTGGGGTCCCTATGAGGCCTCCTCCAACCCCTACAGCCTCACCCAAGCCTCCGGAGTAATATCAAAGCCTGAACACAAACTCAAGCCTCCTGGCTATAACTCAAACATAACGCTCTCTGGCTGTAACAACTTAACTCCAAGCCATCAGGCTAAACCATGGTGCTCAAACCTCTCAGAGCTGCCATCCTTCTCTCAGCTAGAGCAGTTCCTGCATCACTCTCCTCCTAGCTCCTGCCCCTCTGCCAGCCTGGCCAGGAACCACCAGCCTGGCCTCAGCCCTGGGCTTTATAAGGGCCAGGCCCTGCCTCCTACAGGCAGCTGGCTCTCCTTAGTTGCCCCGGCAACCCGCAGCTGTGCCCGTTACCCTGGCAACCCTCATCTGGGCTCGTTATGTCCTGCCAGGGCTCTTTCTCCCTGGCAGTTTCTACTCTCTAGGAGCAGAGCCCCTCGGTGCTCTGCGACACCATTGATCTCCTCATGGTAAAATTGGAGAACTGAAGCCTTGACAATCTTACAGTCTGATAACAGGGAAACTGGCTCCATGATCAGACCCAGAGAGTGATAGTTGATGGAACCAAGTCAACATGGTGCATGGTGACCAGTGACATCCCTGAAGAACGGTACTCTGGGCGACTGGTTCCTCCTGAGTCTTGGAAGGCACAATTTGTAGATGGGCCTAGGGGTACTGCATTCTGGGCTCCACACTTTGGAAATGAATGTGGAGAAGCTTGAGAGAGTCCAGAGGAGAGCCACATGTATGATTACAGGTGAAGAAAGCAGACCTTATAAGGAGAGGCTGAGATGCATGGGCATGGCTCCTGGACATCTCTGGCCAGAGTCTTGCCCAGCTCAGAGTGTGGTTTGTGTATGCCAGGCTGCCAACTGACAACCACCCCCCACTGCCCCCGCATGCGCACTGTAAAGTATATGGACTCAAATAAGGAATTTAATTTGGGCTGAGATTAGAGAAGGAAATCCTTTTGGGCCACCCCATGCCATGCCTTTGTGGTTTTTCTATTTCTCTGGGTGTCCTGAAATTGGGCTGGTTTTTGGTCCGAGATTATAGCTGGAAATTCTCCCTGGTTCAGCCCATATGGTCAGGGGTGTCCAAGAGAGTCCCGTAGTGTCACAGAGGCATGGCATGGGATACTCCTAGCTCTGTGATATAATAGCCACATATAACAGTGCATGGGAATGGCAGATAAGCACCCAGATCTGGGGTGTAACAGCTGCATATTACAGTGTATGGGCTGAGATACACCCCAGAGCTGAGTGTAATTTTCACATATAACAGTTTAGCACAGCTCTTGTCATACACTGAAAGGACACTTCATTCCTGATCCACAGCTCCCTACCATCCCAGGAGCAGTGTGCGGTGGATCCTGGAGGAACCAAACTTCCAAGCTGCAGGTGGCAATTGAGGTTGTTTCCAACCTCCCTCCACTGTGAAGCTGGGAAGCTCAGTGTGCAGATAGCACATGGAGGATTCTGGAGGCACTAGAGCCTGCACTTACAGTACACAGCCCAGGCGTTGATAGATCAGTGGTACCCCTTTTGCCTGCCATGTGGGAGATCTTGGTTTGATTCCTGGCCAGGGCACGAGAGGTTTGAGTTGCCTGCAAAAGGGAATCCCCACTGGAGATAGGGTCCCCCTCACCTCTTTTACCCCACCCCACCAGGGTGCCTGCACCTCAAATTCTGTGGGAATTGAACCTCATATTTTGGGAAACCATGCATCTTACATTTTGTACACCCTGTGCCTCAAGTCTGTTGTTTATTTGTCTCTGTTATATGTGTATGTTCACCTAAAACCCCTTTGACTCCCCTCTGCTCCCCTGGTCCTCCCCACAAGGTGCCCAGAGATAGGTACCATTATCTCCCAGGGTCCCCTTGACCCCCACATATGTGTTATATTCCACCCTGTTCCATTATCTCCCAGGGTCCTTTTGCCCCCTGCATATGTATTATATTCCACCCTGTTTTTTCCCTATTAAACCTGTATATGGTTAAGTTCCGATTGGTCTCGGCTCTACTCCATAGGGGATAGGAGGAGAGCTGTTCCCCCATAAGTGACTACTCATTCCATAGCACACTAACACGTGCTAAATCCCTTCAATTAGAAAGGGGGTACCTCATCTGAGTGCCACCCAGGTTACATTTACCACCTGGGTTACCCCTACCCTCCAAGCCCTGCTGGTCCCCCTCACTCCTGACCTGCCCCCCCGGCTCAGCTGGTGCCCCTCACTCCCAACCCGCAGTCCCCTGCTCCCCCAGACCTGCTGGTTCCCTTCACACCTGACCTGCCCCCCAGCACAGATGGTGCCTCTCACTCCTGACCCACAGCTCCTGAGCTGCACAGAGTCAAGAACCGTGCCATGTTTAAAACCCAGGGGTCTGCCTATGTCCTTAGACCAACACTGCTACAACCAAAAACCCAGTCCAACAAAAAGTCATTTTAATTCACCTGAATCTTGAACTGTCTGACCCATAACAATTTCATCTTTGCCACAAAGTGCATGTGAACATGGGGAACAATTCTTTTTGGAATGCGAAAAACTTGTATTTTTCATTAATCTAAACCTTGGACTAAATCACCAGTAAAAATTGGCAAGATTAGCCCCTGGAGTCTTGTTGCAGCATTGCCATAAAAATTCAATGGATTTCCATAGATTACTGAACCCAAAGGCATCTGGTGTTGAAACTGTTGCAAAGCAGGGGAAATCCCATTTTTGGGTGTAAGTCAGATCCACATTGACAATTTAAAACAATAAAAAAATAACCTCATGAAAGAAATTCAGGGGCTAAAAAATCAAATATGTGGAGGTGTTTTAAATTACCATGAAAAAACCCTAAAACAATCAAATAAGCTGATAACATCGATACACAGATACAATTTAGTTAGCTTAACAATGATGTTTGTCACATGGACACAGGAAAAGTGTAACGTGGAAACAGGAGAGGTGTCATGCCGACAAGCGCTCTGTGAAACTATCATGGGAACTTTCAATTTCACCCTATCCCTCTGAACCCAGGCCCAGAGCCAGGCGCAGGCCCAGGCTTGCTGTTGTTGCCACAACAGGTGGCCACCAGATGCAGCGTTTGTTTCCTGGCCTCAAAACCCATCAGTGGGCAGATCCATGTTCACAGCATTATCAAAGCCACATCATGTTGTTGAACTTGTTTTAATTGGGAGGTGACCTATTTCCACTGTCTATGATCTCAGATGAGGTGAGTCCGTTTCTTCTTTGGGGCTCCAACTTCCCCGACACCCTGTCCTAGCACCACCTAGCTGTTATTGCATCTGTTGCCCAGGGTCCCTCTTCTGTTCTTCACTCTGGAACCCCATACGCACCCCGATCCTGCTTTAGTGAGTCCATGCCTGAGTTGGTCCTCTCATAGCTCTGTCATTGCTTGTGTCATGGTGAAGGAATGAAGGGTAACTCAACTTTGAAAAAGACTCGGGTAAGTCAGGCCCGAGAGCAGCTGTTGCTCCTGCTGATTCCCTCTGCCTTGAACCCCAAGTGCTCCCAGAGTGTTAGGTTACTCTCAGGCAAGTGGCCCTCACAAAAGAAAATAAAGAATTAATTAAAATAACTAGGTGAGCCTTCCTGGCCCCCTAACCCCAGCTCGGGTATTGTTCCTCCTTGGATGCTTTGGCATCTGGTAATTGAAACCTTCATGGCACCTGCTGCTGTCCCTGGCATGGTGAGTTTGTCTACTCACCCCTCTCACTCAACTCCAGTTGGCCCTTTAAAGCTGGTTCCCCTTCCAGCATGCCCAGCCAGTGCTGACTTTTGGATCTCCCTTTTTGGGAGCTACAGACCTGTTTATCAGGCTGACAATCAAAGAAAAGAAAAGAAGGAAAAAAAAAGGAATGAAAACAATCTTGATTGCAGGAGCGGAGCTGTGCCAGCTCATCTCCTGGCTGGTGTTAGCTGCAGTCTCTACTCCTGCAGCGTTTGCCATGACAGGCTTCAGTGCAGAACCCCTCCAGGCTCTTGAGGATCATCCCCACCAGTTTGCTAGGGTTGGAGGCTTCTACTCTGGCATCCCTGAGTTCCCAGCTCTCCTCCCTCATCTGCAGGGCCAGATTACCCATAAGGCTAAGTAGGCACATACCTAGGGGTGCTGACATACCAGGGACACCAGTGTTCTAGTGTTGCAATGTTTTGGGGGTTTTTTATTGAAGTAAAAATAATAAAAATAATAAAATAGATATTATATATAGTATTATAAATAAGGACAGTGAGCAGCACATCAATTCCCATATACCACAATACACACTTGAAACCTTTCTGTTGGACTACCCAGAAAAAATGAAAGTCAGAGAAAATAGGAGGCACTGAAGATCATGTGCTTAGGAACTTGTGAGGTGTAAATCTGGAGCTGTTCATCTGGCATCAGTCTCATTCCTCTCCCTGCCCTGTCAGCCAGAAATATTTGCCAGAAATAGCTGTGCAGCCATGGGCAGGGCCAATCCTGGTTGAGCAGCTGCTGACAAAGCATCCCAGCTGCTGGTGTTTCTCGGGTGTCAGCTCTGGTGGGGCTAGTGAGTCCTTCCCTGCTATAAGCTTGGGAGAGTTTTCCTTCACTCTTTTACACAAGCCATATGACAAAAGGTTGAAAGATATGGGACTGTTTAGATTAGAAAAGAGAGGACTTCAGGGGGATTTGGTGGTAGCTGACAAAAATATCGAGGAAGAGCATCAGGAGCTACAGTTCACATATTTGTGCGAACAAATATTCATGGAAGTGGCCCAGGGCAAAACCAGGAGCAATGGTCATGAACTCCTAGAAGGTTTCAGACTAGATATAAGGAAAAACTTCTTCACAGTTCATGTGACCAGACTCTGGAATAGACTCCCAGTGGGGGTGGTGCAGGGACCTACCCTGGAAATCTTCAAAAGGAGACTGGACGCACACCTTGATGAGTTTATTTGACCTCAGCAATATTTCCTGCCCAGAGCATTGGGGCTGTACCCAATGATCTCACAAGTTCCCTTCCAGCCCTAAAATTCTGTGAGTCTGTGAGCTAGGATGCAGGGAGTATTGAAACTAGCTGCAGGAGCCCAGGGAGACTACCTACAGTGGAGTTGCTCCTAACCCCCAACCCTAATCCTTGTCCCTCCTAGCTCCCGTGCTGTCTGCCAGAAGGGAGGATGGAGAGGGCTTGGGTTTGCCTGGCATGAGTTGGAAGGGGGGCCTGAGAGGTGTTGTGTGGCAGTGGGTTTCCAATCCACTCATCCCCACCCCTTTAGATCAGGAAAAGCAAATTTCAGACTGCAGATCGCTCCCCTCCCCTGCCCCTTCATTTTCTGCATACAGCCCAGCCCTGATCTACCACAAATTAATCCTACAGTACACACATCCCCTAAGGCACTCCAAAATAAAGCACCTTCATCCGATCCCTCATTTCATGAATATAGCTATGTTGCATGATTGGCCACTTTCAAAATGGTCTGTAGCTATGCACGTGTCACAGAGCAACTGTAGAGAACTTTCAGGGGGGCAGCCATGTGACAATTGTAACTTCTGTCTCTGCTCTGTAGCCTCATGCTTATGGCACTTATCTAGATGGAAGGAGGCTTTGGGTCAGTCCTGCTCACAAGTCTTTCCTGTTCTTATCTGGGGCCTATATAATTACAGTAGACAAGGGGCCTGGATCCAGAATCATAACACAGGCATTCCTTTTTAGTGTTATTGCACTAAGCAATGCCTCCATCTATGTTAAAAAAAAAAAGTGGTCAGACACTCACTCTCCTTCTTCCTTAGTTTCTTCTGAACCTGACTCTTGCATCTTTGCCTGCAAGGTAGTCCAGCTCCCATTACAACTACAGAAAAGTTGAAGAGTGCCACCTCCCCAGTCTATTACAAAGCCTAGTAGAAAGGCCAGTCTCCACTGAAGGGGAACTGAGGTTTACACTTAACTAAGATTAAGGGGGACCCAAAACCCAGGTCTCTCATTTCTTGAGGGAATCTTCAGATATCTAGTTTGTTGTGCAGAAGGTACATGGCAGTGTCACCCATGAGAAGTAGAATTAGGTGCTCCGTATATCAAAGGAATGGAGATGTAGGATGCATAGCTTGAGTCAGGGAATGAAAATTTGGAGTGGGTCATATGTTCTATGCTACTGGTTAACATCCTGCCCCTCTGAATCACCCTTCACAGGCTCCTAAATGTTGCTGTTTGTTGTATAAGATTCATAGGTGCCTAACCTTCCCAATGTAAACCAGGTACCTAAACTTTGAGAGCTTTAATGCCTTAGTAGAGATACCCATATGACCAACCTGTATTGTTCTCTAAGGACACATCCAAATGTGCGTGGCTGTTTGCTTCCTCAGGGACAAGTAGCAGTGGCACACCTTGCACTGCTGCTCCTTGTCCCAATACTCATGCCAAGTGCACTTTGCTGCACAGCAGGTTGCCCCAGGTGGCATAGGGGAGGCTGGGGACAGCACTGTGCTGGTCCCAGAAGCCTTACCTGGGGTGCTGGGGGCCTCCCAAAGCTTCAGCCATGGCAATTAAGCTGGGTAGAGCCTGGCCAAGCAGCCCAGCTTCAGTTTTTTAGCAGCACATGCTACCCAAGAATGCACTGCTCCATTTTTTCCCTTTTTATTTTATATTTTTTTAACCTCTGGGGTTAAAAAAAGGTGGAAAAAAAAACAATAGAGTGGCACACGCTCAGGCAGCATGCCCTTGCAGTGCAGAGCACTCCAGACTGTGAGCTTTGTGGCACTGAAAATGTGTTTTCAGTGCCACAAACTGCATGACTGTGCTCATCTGGATGCATCCTAAGTGTATGCATGGCAATAGCTACGATGTACTACTACACACAACACCCAAAGGCTACACTATTTTTACCAGAGGAGACGTGTTGATATAGTCCTGGTGGAAGGCCTTAAAATACCCTGCTATTTCACCAAAGCTATTTGTAAGAAAACCTCCTTGGATTATTGATACTAATTACTGGCAATGGGAGTCCAACACACATGTGCAGAAATTGGCCCAGCAATGTAGATGACTCATGGAAGGATCATTCTAAAGATATTGAAATAATCAGTGATTCAGCTCATATATTTTAGGGCCAGCACTGGTGTGTGCAGCACTACACTAAGGTGGTTACACAGCATCTGGTACAGGAGGTAGCATGCACAGAAAAGGCATGGAATAACCTACCACAGCACTATCATAATGCAGCACTATCAAACATTTGGATGGGGTAGTGAAAAGCTCGTTGTCCAAGTACATGGATGACACCAAGTTATGGGCCAGTGTGGTCACGTTAGAAGATAGGTTGCAGATACAGGTGGACCTGAAGAGGCTAGAAAGTTGGGCAGACTGGAACCACTGAAGTTTAACACTTCCAAGTGTAAGGTGCTTCATCTGGGGGCAAATAACCCTCAATGTACATACAGGCTCAGAGGTGACAGCTTGACTTGCACTACAGCTGAAAGGGACCTAGGGATAATGATTGACCATTGCATGAATATGAGCCAACAGCACGATGCAGTGACCAGCAGGGGAAATAACATGCTGGCATGCATCAACTGATGCATCTCATGTAAAACTAAGTGATATTCCCACTGTACTCAGCACTGGTGAGACTGCAGTTGGAGTACTGCATCCAGTTCTGGGCACTGCACTTCAATAAGGATGTGGAAAACCCCAAACGGGTCTAGAAAAGAGCCACCTGCATGATCAGGGACTTGCAAAGCAATTCATACAAGGAAAGGCTGAGGAACCTGGGCCTCTTTAGCCTAAAGAAGAGAAGGTGGAGAGGGGACTTGATAGTGGCTTATTGCCGTATCAAAGGAGTGCATCAGGAGCTTGGTGAACAAGTGTTCACCAGGGCACCCCTGGGGAAGACTAGGACCAATGGAATGCTGCTTCATTCAGGCTTAATCCCAGGAAAAACTTCTTCTCAGTCAGGGTGTTCAGACTGTAGGGTAAACTCCCTCCAAAGGTGGTGCAGTTACCTACCCTGAAGGTTTTCTAGAGGAGACTGGACAGTCACCTTGCTGGGGTCACTTGAGCTCAGTTGTCTTCCTGCCTAGAGCGGGGCGGGGCGGGGAGGGTGGACCCAATGATCTGTGAGGTCCCATCAAGCCCCATACAGTCTATGAATATTAATGCATGCACATTTCCCAGCCAAACATGTTAAGATGGAAGAAAAATCCAAGATTATAAATTCTCTTGAGATGCTAGGCCAGTTCTTTTCTCCCTGGCCAAACTGGGCTCTGTGGTGGCTTTACATTCACAACCATTTGAAAGAGTTCCTTTTCTTTTAATCCAACTAAAAGACAAGGAAGAGAATTGCCCCCAAAGGATCATTCATTCTTTAGAAATAATTGGTCATCTGGGCATCAGAAAAAAAAATAGCTGTTGATATAGAACTGATGTAACTACATCCAATTCATTTCTTCTCTGGATATCTCCACTCATAAGATACAAGATTCTGTTGCTCAGGAAAGCAACAGTCGGTTACCCTATTTAAAATAATTCAAATTTAAATGGATGTGAGCATTCTCTCTTTCTCTTTCCTTGTCCTCTCTTTCTCATTGTTATAGGAGAAAAGAATGAAGTATCAAGTCTTAAAATCTCATATACCCAGGGATCATGTTTCTACTGTTAGGTGAGTTTCTCCAATTGTATTTCAATGTAATATGTGATACTCATTTTGAAATCATATTGTGAATGCAACCATGGGGAGTTCAGTGTATCCAGTTACTTCTTCAGTGGCTTGAAAACTGATTTTCAGAAGGAACAAAAAAGAATGAGGTGTTTGCTAAGGGGATTTTTGAAATTCCATGCAGTTACACATTGTAGGGCAGTGGTTCCCAACCTTTTTTTGCCACTACCTGCTGCTGGGAGCGGAGTGCACTGGCGGCGGCCCAGGGGCAAAGGAGCTCCTGGCATGCAGAGTGGCTCATCCTTTTCATAGATTCATAGATGTTAGGGTCGGAAGGGACCTCAATAGATCATCGAGTCCGACCCCCTGCATAAGCAGGAA
>NW_005842558.1:1037513-1048926 GCF_000455745.1 Alligator sinensis | reverse complement strand
GAGGCTGAAAAGGTCCAGTTTCTCTAGTCTCTCCTCGTAGGCCTGGGTCTGCAAGCCCTTAACCATACGAGTGGCCCTTCTCTGGACCCTCTCCAAGTTATCCACATCCCTCTTGAAGTGTGGTGCCCAGAATTGCACACAGTATTCCAACTGCGGTCTGACCAGCGCCCGATAGAGGGGAAGTATCACCTCCTTGGATCTGTTCATCATGCATCTGCTGATGCACGATAAAGTGCCATTAGCTTTTCTGATGGCTTCATCACACTGCCGACTCATGTTCATCTTGGAGTCCACTAGGACTCCAAGATCCCTTTTCGCTTCCGTGCCACCCAGCAGGTCATTTCCTAGGTAGTAGGTATGCTGGACATTTTTCCTCCCTAGGTGCAGCACTTTGCATTTCTTCTTGTTGAACTGCATTCTGTTGTTTTCTGCCCTCTTGTCCAACCTGTCCAGGTCTGCTTGTAGCTGTTCCCTGCTCTCCGGCATGTCCACTTCTCCCCACAGCTTTGTGTCATCCGCAAACTTGGACAGAGTACACTTCAGTCCCTCGTCCAAGTCGCTGATGAAGACATTGAAGAGTATCGGTCCAAGGACCGAGCCCTGCGGGACCCCACTGCCCACACCCTTCCAGGTCGAAACCGACCCATCCACTATGACTCTCTGGGTATGACCCTCTAGCCAATTCGCCACCCACCGGACTGTGTAGTCATCCAAGTCACAGCCTCTTAACTTGTTCACCAGTATGGGGTGGGATACCATATCGAAGGCCTTCCTGAAGTCTAAAGGGCCTTCCTGAAGTCTTTTGTGTAGCGATGCTGGCATTGCCACCATGACCCTCATTTGGGTCACAATCCAAGGTTATAGGGTATAAGAGTCTGAAAAGAGAAATCAACATTGGTTTGTTTAAGATTTACCCACATTGCTTCACTCAGAAAGGAAATGGACATACCCTAGACTTCCTCTTAGTTATTATTTTTATTTATTTTCTGACCTGAAAACTCTTCTCTTCCATTTAGTGACTTCCTGTACCCTATGATTTAAATTGATCTGCAGGGCCAAAAGTGAACATTTCTTCCTCAAATGAGAACTTTTTTGATGGTAGAGCTCCCTCCTTTACTGCACAAGACAATTTAATCCCTCCTCCTGCCCCCCGACCATGTCACACACCATATGTCATAAGTTTCTTTTCCTGGAACGTGTACTACACCCAGGGTCTATTTGTTTCAGCTATACCCAGGGTCTATTTGTTTATAGAAAGTTAAGGTATCACATCTCTACTCTGATGTGCAGCAAGTTTTATCATGTTTAGACTTTTCTTGTGTAAAACAGAACTCTTCACTGTAGCCAACACTGGTAGAGGTGGATCTTAATTTAGGATACACATAAGGGTTGTCTCAACTCTATTGTTGGAATAGTTGTTGAACTAGCTTTCAGGCAGGAAATCACCTTCCTCAGGCCACTTGACCAAAATGTTGTTCAACAACTCTCCAGACCATACAGATAATACAATAAAAGTATCACAAAAAGGCTCTTCCTCTTAAAGAATCATAACAATTCCTAAAATCAGCAGAGGTTGATCTGGGAGTGATTCATGTTGTGTTTGGTCCATATGTACACTGTATGCTGTTTCCATGGAGTCCATTACTTTGTACTATTTCAGACTTTAAAATAAAGGAACCAATAGGGTAAAATGAACCTAACATTCACACTCTCTAGAAAAAAAAACAAAAACCAAAACAAGCACAAAAAGAGAGAAAAGGCAAACAGGTAAAGTGAGTAGCCTTTGACCATCAAATTACTGAGAGAGAAGCATTTCAGAGTCAAATGTCTCATACTAAGAATTTCTGGTCTATGCCTTTCAGCTTCTTCCAGCTTGGAGATGGGAATAGATTTGACTTTGGAACTGTATCCATCTCACTAATCCATCCTTTTCACAGGTCCCTTTCTTCCAGATACAATGTATATGTCCTTTTTTGGCTTATCAATGGACAAGCTTTAAGACAAGTGCACTCCCCGATGACTAGAAAATGGCAATTTGGGGTTTGCTTTTGGGAATTGGCTTGTAGGTAAAGTAGATATGCATTAGAACAATAGTTCAGGGGACCGGATGCTTTCTAAGAGTTAATTGATTTCTAAAAGCCTGTTTGTGACAACGTTTCTTCAAGGTCAGCTGTGTCTGATGTAAGCAACAGCAAGCAGGCACACAGGCTGCAAAATTAAAGATATGTACCACTGTGTTCCATAACAGAGATAAGGGACTCTGCCACACTGGCCAAGTCACAGTGCCCAGTTGCAGGGCCCTTAAGATTCCTGGTTTTGGTAGACTGACCAAATCAGGAGAAACCTGTAAAGCCCAACTTAGTATGCTTGCATGTGATGGGTTTGTGAAACAAATGACTATGCTAACAGGAAAGAACATGAACAGTATGATGACCGCAGGGAGACCAGTCAATGATGCTCAGAGTTGAAGATTCATCAGGAGACAGATAAGATGCAAAAGGAAGGATTTCACAGCAGCAAAGAGACCCTGAGAGGGTAACCTGAGGCCACAATGGACAGTGGGCATAATGCCAGCCTGTCTTGCCCACCTCACTGCAGGGGGGGGGGGAGGAGGGGGGGAGGGGTTGGCATCTGCCTCTGGCCTCCAGACTGCTGACATTCAAGAGAGAATCTCGGAGTGAAGCTTGGGTACTAGTTAGATGTACCTTGACTCTGAAAACCTTAGGGCTGGTAGATATAGAATTGTTTGCATGATTCTTATCTGCTATCACTGTGTAACAGGAAAATTCACCTGCTATCGAATGGAGAGGCCATTCAGACTGAATGGTCAGTCTGAGGGTTTGGGTGTGCCCAGAACAAAGTATCTGGGTCACAAGTCCAGTGCCAACATCCCCTGTCAAACCAGCATCCTAGTGATGCAGCTATTGGGCTACTATATGAGAGAATCCTCCTCCTCCAGTATCAAACATGTTTTTATGTAATTTTTTTCTCTAAGTTGTAGTCCACTACTATGTAGTGATGTGCCTACCTGGGTAATCCTATCTTTCCTTCAAGGGGAAATAGAATCTCAAATCTGCTTGAATTTCAAAAATGACACTTATGAAGCTACATTTAAATATGTACAAAATTCTTAGATAAAATAAGATAAAATGGAATTTGATCCTCAGGTTTGGAATTTGGCAATCTCTTGTCCTAGAGGCTGTGAAAGGAATTCTTCAGGTAGCTGACAGGGAAACTAAGCCTGTCAAGAGGCATGACTGCCAGGAAACATGCTTGAGGGAAGGTACAATTAATTGGAAGTTGTTTTAATTGAAGCAGAGTTTGTTGGATTGAAGCTTTTCATAGATTTAATAGATTTCTAGGGTCAGAAGGGACCTATTAGATCATTGAGTATGACCCCCTGCTCTGGGCAGGAAAGAGCACTGGGATCAAGTAACCCCTGTCAGGTGCTTGTCTAATCTTCTTTTGAACACCTCCAAGGTAGGGGAAAGCACCACCACTGCTGGAAGCCCATTCCATATTTTGGCAACCCTCACTATAAATAATTTCTTCCTGATGTCCAATCTAAATCTACTCTCCTTCAGTTTATGGCTGTTCTTTCTAGTAACTCCAAGGGGTGCCCTGGTAAACATAGTATCCCCTATTCCCTACTGACCCCCCTATGATGAGTTTGTAGAAAGCCACAAAATCACCTCTCAGCCATGAGGTCTAGATAGAACAACAAAGTTCTCTACATAGATATCTGCTTACTCACAAAAGGAGAAGTAAACTTCCTTCATGTTGGTGTTTATTCATCTATTTACATATTTGTTTAATCTTTCATTCATTCCTTCTTCTAGATCCAAGTTTTGGTGAACAAATGACCATGGAGAACCAAACAACTGTAAGCTATTTTGTTCTGTCAGGTGTTTCCAATAACCCACAGCTCCAGCCTTTCCTTTTTTGGGTGTTTCTACTTATATACCTACTAACTGTGCTAGGGAATGGGGTGATCATGGTGGTGATAAGAGCTGATCCTCACCTTCACACCCCTATGTATTTTTTCTTATTCCATTTATCGTTCCTGGACATCTGTTCTTCTTCAGTCACTGTCCCAAAGATGCTGCAGAATTTCATGGCAGATGAGAAAACCATTTCTTTCCCTGGTTGCATTACCCAGATGAGCTTAATTCTTCTGGTGTCCTGTACAGAAATTTTCATTTTATCAGCAATGGCCTATGATAGATATGCTGCTATCTGTGACCCACTGCATTATGTGAGGACCATGAATAAACAAGTCTGCATAAGATTTGTGGGTGGTGCATGGTTGATCAGTATATTTCATGCACTGACAAACACAGATCCTGTGTTACATTTAAATTTCTGTGGGCCCAAGGACGTGAACAATTTCAGTTGTGAACTCCCATCTCTACTAGAAGTGTCCTGCACTGAGACCTTCATCAGTAAAATGACATTTCTCACTTCAGTTATGCTTTTAAGTCTGACTGCATTCTGCATCACTCTTGTCTCGTACATCTGCATCATCTCCACAATTCTAAGGATACAGTCTGCTGAAGGCAGAGGTAGAGCCTTCTCTACCTGCAGCTCCCACCTCACTGTGGTTGTTCTGTATTATGGGGCTGGTTTATTTCGATATCTGAGACCCAGTTCTGCCTCTTCAGTGGTTACTGACAGACTCTTCTCCATCCAGTACAGTATCTTAACTCCCATGTTAAATCCGATCATCTATAGCTTGAGAAACAAGGAGGTAAAGGCAGCTCTGGGGAATATACTGGGGAAATTTCAAAGTAAGTAAATGCATTTCAACATTTGGGAGTACTAATAAGATAATAAGAACTGAGTGTTAAAATACTGTTATACCATGTAATCAACTGTCATGGGCTTTTAGACTATTAAACCATAAGAATATTTGTATTGTCATAGCCAATATCAATCCAATCTGTTGTAAAGGCAAGGTACCATAGGAGTAGAGATGCATGAAAGGCCCGAATGTTGCTGAAGCAATCTGTAGTGACAAGCGCATGAAATAGTTCACTTTTTGTTTCCCAATTTTTGTTCTGGGGAGTGAGAATGAGTCTAGAGTCTTGTGGCTAGAGCACTGATTTGAGAAATAAATATGGGTTTCGATCCCAGCTCCAAATTTGACATGAAGGGCTTCTGCCTGAGGAATCAGCCCCTCCTTAGGTGAGCGCTCTAGCTCCAGAACTACTCATATGAAACTGGCATCACCATCACTTCCTCTTTGAATTTCCACAAAACATGATTTACCTAACTCTAGGAGGGTTTGACAGCTGAGAATAACATATCACAGAAAGTACCACTCAATGTTTTTTTGTTAAACAATAGATTTTTTAAATAAACCCAAACACAAAAGTTATCTAAATAGAAATCCTTTAGAGGCTGTATTGTTTTATGTGTGTTCCCGTTACTTCAAATAACATCTCTGATTCAATCTATAAGGTTTCTCCTTCTTCTACAATCCATCATAGTCAAGGATGATTGTCTTCCAAGATTGTCTTATCTGTGTGTCCAAAGATGGCTGATGATGCCTATCCAGGATTGACACACTTTACTGCAGCTCAGACATATCTTTCCGTGTGAGGTGGATGGTGCTGATTTTTTTTTTTTTACTTCCAGAAAAACACTAACATTGGTGTACCTCTCTTCCCATTGGAATAAGAGGATTTTGTTCAGGCTCGAAGGGGTGCAGAGCAGAGCCCCAGCCCCACCACTGCACCCCAGCTCAAGACCCAGCTCTGGGCCCTTACCAGCCCCCAAAACCCCCAGCAGCCCCCATAGGTGGTTCTTTCGAGTGAGACATTTCATTTTATGGGGTTGATTGAATGAGGCAGTCCTGGTAAATTATCCAGCTACTGCTCATTAGCACCTAGTTAAGCTCAAGTGAATGGTTCACAGTCTCCTGCGCTAGGGACAAACATTAAAAAAGCTGAAGCCTGAATTGATTCAACCTTTGCCGGTTAGTGTAACCTGCACAACATGAACCAGTTTGCAACAGGACAAACATGCTTTTTGGACTGAGGCAATGCAAGAACATTCATGTAGTTGCTCAGGCCAGGTGCTGGGGGGTGCTAGAGCTGGCCCTTGACTGCAGTGAAGTTGTGCTGGGGGGCAGCATGGTGAGCTCAAGCTGAGCTGGCCAGAGAGGGGTTTAATTCCCTCCTCCCTGTGCAGAGAGGGCAGAGAGGAAAATTAGTTTCCCCATTAACCCACTGGCAGCCGGGTTGCTCCCTGCCTGGAATAGGCCCCTGGCTGTCCTCTCCACCAGAGGATGGAGGGAGGAGAAATAATCCTTTCCCTGCTTCCCCAGGGGTCCTGCCTCACTGTGCCCTGTCCCTGCTGTTACAGCAGCAGGGGCAGGGCCCTTACTGGGGGCATCAGCCTCTGTCATACTGTGGGGGAGCATGAGCTGCTTCCCAGTGAAAGGCTGCACTGTGGGTTTGGGCTGTGTAAGGCAGTTCTGGGGTGTGGAACGGCCAGAGCCCTGGAAGTGCCCTGCAGTGCTGCCATGCTCCATGACAGCTCTGCTGGCCCCACAGCGTGCCCCCCACTGTGACGCGGCTCACGCTAAAGGAAGTCCTGATGGGCTGCTGCCCCTCATGGTCACTCACCACTCGTGGCTCCAGCGGACAGTCATGGTGGAGCCTGGCCCCCACCATTTGTGCTGTGCTTAGGTAAGGGACTGAGGGGGCTTATTCAGCTTCTGGCTCTAAGACTTGCACTCCTGCACTCCTGGAGGGGTTGCCTTGTGGCCCAAGGGGTCCCAGCCAGTGAATGCCCCCACTCTGTTACTCTGAGTTTCAGCTATGGCTGGGCAGACCCTACTGCAATGCCAGTGGACAGCAGCTGAATAAGCCCCTTCCTTCCAGGAGAGGGCTTGCCCCAAGCACAGAGAGGCCGCTCACACTGCAGTGGGGTCAACCCGGCCTGGCCACCGCTGCTTTGTTCTTTTTGCCCAGCCCAGCCACCAGTGGCCCAGAACACAGAGTGTCAGCTGCGTCCGGGATGGGCCTATGACGTTGCGGTACAAGCGGTATCTCTGTGCTTGGGGCATGTCCAGGCAGGGAGATGGCACGGATAGGGTTATTCCTTCTCCCTTCAGCCTCTGGTGGAGGAGACATCTGGGGGCCTATTCAAGGCAGGGAGCAACCCAGGTGCCAGTGGAGTAATGGGGAACTTAACTCTCCTCCCTGCCTCCCTCTGGCTCAGAGGCCATGGTGCCCCCCTGCCGTAAGTGAAGGGGGAGTGCCAGGCAGACCCAGCTTGGGTCCCTGACAGTGGCACAGGGAGTGGGGAATTAAACCCTCCCTGGACAGCCTCCTGGCCCTGCCTGGCCCTGCTCAGGCTGGGGAGCAGAGGGGTGGGGCCAGGCTGGCTGGGCTGGAGCAGAGAGCCCCTCCCAGCCAGAAATCATGCAGGGATGGAGGTTGGGGGGGCTCTGATTTAATTCAAACCAGCAAAGGTTAGTGGTGCACAGACATTCAGTGCACATAAGTCAGTTTCAAAAGGGCTGAAACCGGTTTGAGCCAAATCAGTTCAGTCTGACACTACATTCAACCAGGTTTATCTGAAACCATTTTCAGCCATTTTGAAACTGGTTTATGTGCACTGAATATCTGTTCTGTTACAGGTTTAAACCAGTTTCTGGTCACTTAAACAGGTTTATGTGTATGTCTGTCCCTGGCCCCAGTTAGACAGCCAGAGTACCTTGCTGCTTTTCTGAAGGACTAGAGTAGCTTTGCTGGAAGATAATCACTTCAGTGTCCATCCCCAGAGACAGCTGCTCTGCAGGGACAGCTGTATTTCAGGGACTTGTGCAATGGAAGGTACTGCCTAGATATGAGTTTTGATGCTGAGCTGTTTATCCCCATTGCTGCGTTATGCACAATGGGCTACATTCTGCTTACCAGTTATACCAGCTTGAATCAGGAGTGGTTCAAAAGAAGTCAGCTCCAAGCAGGAGCTGGGTAAGTGCTGTATACACATCAAATGCCTCATTTTAAGGCAAGCTGCAGTGGATTAGAGTAGGCAGACATTTCTGGCTTAGTAATAACTCAGGGCTTTTGCAGCTGCCTTGTACCTAAACATTATAAAAGTACAGCCCCTGGAGTGCTCTTTAAAAGCACAGACACACATTACACAGCAAAACAAGAGGGTGGGGTAGGCTTCTATCAATCAGAAACAAGAGCTTGCAACCAAACACAGCCTGTTTCACAATGTCTGATGGTTTCATGCCTCTTGTTATCCAAACAAGCCTGCCTGGAACCCTCCGCACTTGCAATAGCCTCTCCCTGTGGCTCGGTGTGACGAGATACACTCACGTACACTGCAGAGCATCACAAAGGGGGGCAGGGAGAGAGGGAAAAATGTCCTGACCAAAACTGAAGAGCCTCACTCCTCTGCGTGCTGTGTTACTCACTCCCCACAGTATGCATGGGACCCTGGGAGGGGGGCGCTTTGGGGGCAGGGGGAGGTTGTGACCCCCCCGCCCTGAGTGTTAGCTCTACCTGCAATAGGTTTTCACCCACTCCCCAGAGCTTTCAGGGGAGCCTGGAGGAGCTTTCTGGGGTCTTGTGGGAGGTCCCTTCCCCCAATGGAAAGTTGTCCTGGCTGACTTTGCAGAGCACAGCTTGCATCCCTGCCTGTAATACACTTGTGGGAGTGGGGAGATCAGTTCATCATTTTCCCCTTTTGCACCCTTTCCCCCACTCAGTGGTATATTTTGAATAAGTAAAAAACCCCAAAACCAACAGAGAAAAGGATGCTTATTTTTATTTTTGTGTTGTTTTTTCAGAGGAAAATGATTTGAACTGAAACCTGTCTGCTGGCTGTAGAGGCTCCACCTGGTGGTAATAATTATTAATTACCACTTAAAAAGCCCCAGTTAAATACACATGCAGCTAAGCTGAATTAGGTATTTTGACATGCACTACCTTATTCTCCTTACATTTAAAACACATCCAACCAGTTTAAAGTAAGGCAATTTTTGCCCCTTTAAAAGCACTTTAAAGTCAGTCATGTGTTTTAATTTATGACTTCAGTCCACTTTAAATGGCAAAACTCATCATGTGTATAAATGTCCTTAGAGGGAAGAAAATTCAATACTGACAAACAAATCTACAATAGCCAAGGTACAAACTTTAATATCACATTCGGCTGGTTTTCACTTCCCAACAGCTGCTTTACATCAGGATCAAGCGTTGCTGTTGTTTTAAACTAGATATTTTTCTAGACTACTCTATATGCAAAGTAGGAAGACTATAAATCAGTATGATTAGTTAATGTAGCTACAGAGAAAGTATTGTACAATACAGAAGATTGGGAAATTACTAAAAAAATCAAGACATTTTGAGTATTTAGACATATCCCACAGGAGAAAGCTCTCATGTCTTGTGAACCACTATCTGAAAGCAAAGGAGAAATTTTTTTTTTTTAAAGTAATCTGTATTTGGAACTGCTAACATTCAAATCAAAGCGATTGAAACTGAAGCAACTTCCATACCTTTCTAGAAAACATGCCATATCAAATATTTGTTTTATTTTTTTAAACTGTGTAGATACCACAGTGAGGAGAGGTGGAAGGGGGCAAGAAAAAAATTAAGTGAAATGAACTGATCTCAAAGGAATTAATCTGATTCTATCATAGTCCAAGTATAGACATTACACTTTTACCAGTGTAAGGGATCATAAACCAGTCCACACCCATAATAGAAGAGAAGTTTGGCACATATACACTAGTTTAAAAATGGCAGAAAGCAGTCTAAGATTTGCATCCCTCCCACCCTGCTCCACACACACACACACACACACACACACACACTTTCTCTCTCTCTAAAGGGTGAATGTGTGTTCTGTTCACAATGGATCCAATCAGAGAAAAACAGGATCCCTGATTATTAGGTATGACAGTAACACCTTGATTTTGCAACAAGACACTCCCAAGAGGTTTAATTTCCAAGGGCCCAATCATATAACCCAACTCAAACACAACTCTCAATCAGATGGATTCTGTAGACATAGTCCTAGTACTCTCTTCCCTAGAACTGAATGTGATTTACATAGACAATAAAACAGAATTATCATCATTTAAAAAAATGGGAAAGTGAACCAAAAAGAAGGGACATAGTGGTCATGTCTGTCACAACCCAAGGGTGTGATTTTTTGTGTGTGCGCGCTTCGGCACTGCTAAATTATTTTCCCGCCGTTTGTAGCTTTCTTTGCAGGGTGCATTTCTTCGTTGCAGCACAGAAATGTATGTTGCAAGGAGTTCCCACCATTTGTATTTAAATTCGTACCCCACTATTGGTCAGTTCTAAATTATTCCTATGTGGCGGCTAGCGATTGGCTTGCTGGCCATATAAGAGGCTTGAGTGGTTTCCGCCCAAGTCGGAGAACTTTGAGCACGCTGCAAAGTGCCTCTAAGGAGATTTGACTTGTGGCTAGCTGATTGATAGACTGATCACCTATCAATTCTTCTCCCTGTCGCCGAACGATCCCTCGACGTACCCTTCCCTGCGCGCAAAAGTTCCACGGAGCCTCGAAAACTTTGTGTGAGTGAATCAGAGTTCTTTCAGAGTCCTTAAACTAGGATTTATGCGAAGTATTCCTGGAAACGTTCCAGCCTACACCGCGACCATCTTCGGTGTAAGTAAATAATCTTAAACAACCATTAAGCGTCCATGCCTAATTCTAGCGCGCCGCCTGCCTTCCCCGACCCGGCATGTCCGGGCTGCTGGCCACAGCCCGCGGTGCACAAAAGGGCCTCGGATCGTTCCCGGCCCGCACAATGTCCACACATGCAGGCATGTGCACTTGCAGCAGCTCAAATAGCAGCGGTGCAAATCTGAGCCAGGGCTTTTTGCTTCAGCACATGTGCTCAAACATGCATTTTGGTGTGGAGCAAGTTGTGCCACTTGGGGCAAAATAACCCTGCCTGGCTCCTCCTGGTTCTGTAGCCAGGGGGAGCTAGAGCCCAGGGCCAGCACCTGTGCTGGTCCAGCAGTATAAAAAGCTGCCCTGGTAAGTACCTCAGGGCTACTAGGTCTCAGGAGCTTCTGGGAGGAAGTTAGCCACACCCCTTCCTGTCCCAAGCTGCTGCTAGCTTGGTCTCAGGAGCTTCCAGGGAGAAGATGGCCAGGCCCTTTCCTGCCTCTGGCTACTATTAGCTGTTGGCTCGGTATCAGAGCTTTTGGAGTAAAATGACCACGCCCCTCCTTCCCTTGGGTGACTGCTGCTGCTGCCCCCTCCCCTGCCGCAGGGGGTCCTCTGCTGCATGCTGCTGCCCCCTCAGGGAGGTGCCCACTGCACTGCACTGCACCGCACCGCACTCCAGCTTCTGCACCCCTGTTCCAGTCTGCTGGCCAGCCTGCCTCCAAGCTGCAGTTGAGGGAGAGCC
>NW_005842558.1:1036725-1037227 GCF_000455745.1 Alligator sinensis | reverse complement strand
ATCTGATCCTGATTTGTCTTCCTTCTGACTGCTCTGCTGCTGAGTGAATGACTGGAGGCCTGAGGAGTTTCTGGACAGCTCTTCCACGAACAAAGCCCTTCCACTGCTCCAGCCAACTCCTACACTTGCCTCAGCAGCCTTCCCTGTGTGTTTTTTTTTGCCTTTGTCTGGTAAGCCCTGTGGTCTGTGGCGGGCCAGTAGGGGGTGCTCCTGTGTTGAGCCGCCCACCTCCCTGCTCCCAACCACCTTCCAGGCTCCGAGTGCCCTCCCTTAGGGTGCCTCCTGTCAGGCCGACCCCTTCCCTGGAGCACACCCGCTAGCCTGGGGTTCCCGCTGCCACCATCCAAGGCTCTGGACTCACTTCTGGCTCTGCGCACCTTGGAGAACACAGGCCTGATCGTCCAATAGGTCCTAGACCCAATACAGGCACTTGGGGCACTTCCCCAAGTCAGGGGCTTATTAGGAAGCCTCCCTTAGTCCACAGACCTAAGGGGCCTCCTTG
>NW_005842558.1:1034181-1036333 GCF_000455745.1 Alligator sinensis | reverse complement strand
CTGCGCACAGGGCCGGGCCTTTCCCCGCCCTGCCCAGGTGACCAGAGCATCGCCTCCCAGGCGCCAGGCTTTTGTCTGCAGACAAGGAGCGAGATCCCCGCCGTGAGGGATTCAACAGCAGCCTCTCAGGCTGGTGGAGACAGATCCCTGGAGAGGGGCACCAACGGGGCATTTCTGCCACATGGTCCACCCCCCTGACCTGGTGTTTGTTGTGTGGCTGAGTAAGCCAGCTCGAATTTCCCCAGCCCTTCTGTATGCAGATTGGTTTGGAGTGGGGGGGGTTCTGCCCCCCCCTCCCCTCCCCCCCATACCCTGCATAAACCTCCCGGTTCTTTTTTCCTGTAGGGCTGTAGCACAGTGAGCTTTGACCCCCTTCCTCCCTTCCCCCTTTCTGCCCCCAAAACCCCAGCCTGCACCTACTAGATTTACCAGTCCCATGGGATATTTCATATTTCTTTATTGTCTTCCCTGCTTTCATGTGAAACAGCCAGGAACCTTTGCGGGGGGAGGGGGGCAGATGCCCCCACAGAGCTTCCTACAGCCTCCACTATAGGGGTGGATCACAACCAAGCCCCCAAGGGGACGGATGCCCCTGCAGCCTCTACCCCAGAGGCAGAGTTCAACCAACCTCCTCCAGGGGTGGAGAAGCCTACAATCTCTGTTGTAGGGGCAGGTGGAACTCCGGGAGGGAGCCAACAGGGCCAGGGGGTACCCCTGGTCAGGCCCCCCTTGGAGGGGTTCCCAGGCCCCCTCAACCATCTTTGGGGACCAAAGGTAGTGGGAAGGGCCCCTCTTCTGCCTCCTCCACAGCTGAGGGTGGGAAAGGCAAGGACCCTGCCCCAAAGCCTAGACCACCGGCACCTGAGGGGGCCAGGTGCACCACACCAGCCAGCACACCTACTCAGCCTGGCCCTTGTGCTAACTCAGGCCCCACCAACTTGGCCCCCCAGTGGGGGAACCACAGCTATGCACAGGCAGCTGTGGGGAGACCCAAAGCCGGGGGCCTGGACCCTCCACCACCAGCCCTTCCAGCTTGGGTAGCGGAACCCACTTTCCAGCACACACCCGCAGGTATGGGGTGAAGTACCAACTGCCCAAGCAGGAGAACCTGCACTTCGAGACGTGGGTGCAGGCCCTGGCTTGGGTAGTAGGGGCCCCCAAGATTGTGGTGGCCTCCCACTTTCATGGCAAGGGAGTCTTTTTCCTTGCCTCAGAGGCCACTGCACAAAAGGCAGTGGAGAGGGTGCTCATGGTGGAGGGTATGTCCCCCTCGAGCCTCTGGAAGAGCTGGAGATCAGGGTGGTCCTTGGCTCCATCCGTTCCTATATCCCCAATTGGGCCCTGCTCCCCCACCTCCAAACCCTGGGGAGAGTTATCTCTCACTGGGATGCCGAGACCCTGGCCTCCCCCACATGCGCTCTTTCTGTTCCAAGGTTGTGATCCAGCTGGTGGCGGGAGTGCAGTTGGAGGCTGAGGGGTGCCTGGTAACTCCTTCTCAGGGGTCTCTGGTGAGGATTTTCTATACACTGGGGGACCTGCAATGCTTCTGGTGCCATGCCCATGGGCACTCGCATCATGAGTGCCCCATGGGCCAGGCAGGAAGGGCATCTGCGGGTCCCACTGGAAAAAGGGGTGCCCCTACAACCAGTACCCCCCCCCCTCAGGCCCCCTGGCACCCCAGCCACAACTATGAGCTCACCCATGAGCTTAAGGGACAGCGCCCCTCAATCAAGTCCAGTGGAGTCCCAGGGAGGGCACCAGTAACCAGGTGCAGAGAAGCAGCAGGATCCCTGTGCCGCTAGTCATACCCCCTTTGTGGCTGCTCCCCGCCCCAACCATCGCCTGTCCACCTGAAGATCACCCCATGGCTGAGTTGGCGCAGGTCCCCTCCAGGCTTAAATTTAGGAGGAAGGCCTGGGCACAGCTGAAGGCCTCCTCTCCCCCTCCCAAGACCACCACAAGGGGGGTGGGGGAAGGAGAGGCCCAGCCTCCAGGGGTCTCCCCAGCTGTGCCTGACATGTTTCATGAATACATATTTTTCTGTCCCCACAGGAGTTTGGCCCCCCACACAAGGGGTTTGGCCCCCAACCAGGAATTCCGCCCCCCAACAGGGGCCAAATGGCCCCTGCAGGGGCTACAACCCCCCCCCCCA
>NW_005842558.1:1032108-1032513 GCF_000455745.1 Alligator sinensis | reverse complement strand
CGCGGGGGTGGGGGGGGGGGGGGGGCCCAGCCACAGCAAGGGTCAGGGGGGCTGGGGGAGTGGGTGGAGTTGTTGGGGGGCCCCCCATGGTCCCCTCCCCACTCCTCCAGCCTCCCCGACCCCTTAGTCACTGGCACTGGAGCCCTGGTGCTGAAGCATGCAGCCTTGCCTGCTGCATGCACCAGGGTGAGGGGCCAATCACAGACCAGGGTTTCAGCACCAGGGTGAGGGGCCAATCATAGACACTCTGGCAACCAGGGTGTCTCTGTGGAGGACTCAGCCTCTGGTTACCTCAGGGCATGGTCCGGGACTGTGCCCTGCCCCGCTTTCTTAAACTTCAATTTTTTTAGACCCCTGGGTATCCAGAGGTCTAATTTTCTCCCCGCACTGCAAGTTTGCAGTGTA
>NW_005842558.1:1030266-1032077 GCF_000455745.1 Alligator sinensis | reverse complement strand
AGGGAACGTGTTTTCATTCCTGCACGTGGCTGTTGCCCCACCTCAAAAGGGGTTGAGGCAGGGCAAGAGGCATGTGCACGCTCATCTGGACGCACTCAATGGGTCCAATGAGAAACATGGGAATGGATCAAAGAGTCCTGAATTTCATTTCCAGGACTTCCTACTGCAGCCTCCCTATTTGCATACTCACTCACAGATATATGGGTTCTGGACTCTGTTTAATGGGTTTTTCTGAGCTTTCTCTAAGGAGCATTGAACATAAAATACAAAACTAGTCCAAATAAAAGCAATTAAAAACCAAGGTTTTACTTTCCCAGCCTACTGGCCTACCTACTTTAAAAAAATTTTGGCCACATAAATAATGGGTACTTTGCTGCATAGTGGGCTCATCTACATGAGAGGCTGACTGCACAGTAGCCTAATATTACTGCTCATTAACATCACATGGCAAAAATCATGATGCAATGCTACTGCACTGTATTATTAGGATAATATGCCACAGCATCACAAAAAAGGCACTTGCCAGTGTGACTGCATAGTAACTCAGGTTACTGGACATGTATTTAGTACTTGTTTATACAAGTAATAAATAAATGCAGTGTCAAATGTACATTAGTATCTCATGTAGACACAGTCAATGATTCAGGTTCAAGTGCCAGGATGGAGCTAATCCCTCCATGCCAGGACTAACCTACACAGGCTGAGAACAGAATAGAATAGTTTATAATTGTATAATTGTTTTATATTTTTTGTACTTTCAAAAATGTACCTCTAAGGATTAAGTCCCACAGGAGTAACTTGTGCCAAAAAAGAAGGCAGGCAGTGCTACTGAGTTCTGGGTCAGACTTCAGAGGAGTATTTGGGCGGTCTACAATAATATAAATATAGACAGACTATTGCCTACAATGGATTACAGAAGTGAAATCCTGCTGTTTACAGGTAAGTGTCAAGAAACAGAGAAACTGGCTTTCTAATCTGATCAGGTAGCTTGGAGCAGTTTGTTCTATACTTTGCCCTGCTGAGAATAGGAAGCAACTACAGGTGCTACCTAGATTTAAATCAATGATTGGGGTGGTCACCATGACCCTGTTCTCCACATGCCCTCAGATGATAGGCCCCAGAATTGTTTCTGACCTCCAGGTTTTGGGAAGCAAATTTTGAGCTGTGTGGGAGATGTCATAGCACCCCTTTCCTTTGTTTCTTCCTCCCTGGCCCACTCCATTGCAGCTTACTTGATCCAACTACTTCTATGGAAGTGGGAAGTCTCCAGTCATAGATTTATAGATTCTAGGGTTGGAAGGGACCTGAGTGGGTTATCTAGTCTGACCCCCTGCCCCTGGCAGGCAAGAAAAGGGTTACCAAACCTGGGGTCATGTGATCCCAGCCAGGTGCTAGTCCTGTCTCCTCTTGAAGACCCCCAAGGATGAGGCGAGCACCACCTCCCTTGGAAGCCCATTCCAGATCCTGGCAACCCTGACCATGAAGAACTTTTTTCTAATGTCCAGTCAAAATCTACTCTCCAGTAGCTTATAACCATTGTTCCTTGTTGTTCCAGGGGGTGCCCTGTTATACAGATCATCGCCTACTTCGTGTTGCTCTCCCCTTATGAATTTGTACTCCACCACAAGGTCCCCTCTCAGCCTTCTCTTGGAAAGGCTGAAGAGGTTGAGGTCCCTTACCCTTTCCTTGTAGGGCCTTCCCTGCAGGCCTCCAATCAGATGAGTGGCTCTTCTTTGGACCCTCTTGGGGTTGTCTGCATCCCACTTGAACTGCGGCATCCAGAACTGGACACAGTACTCCAGCTGTGGCCT
>NW_005842558.1:1007798-1030127 GCF_000455745.1 Alligator sinensis | reverse complement strand
TTCCAAGATCTTTTTTTGCCTCAGTGGTGCTGAGAAGGTTGCCCCCCAGCCTATAGGTATGATGGCAGTTCTTTCTCCCTAGATGCAGCACCTTGCACTTGTCCTTATTAAATCCCTGAGGCTAGGCTACCCTGCACCCTCTTTTTGCTCCCAATGTACCTAAAGAAGGATTTTTTATTGTCCTTAATCCCTGCCGCTAGCCTGAATTCTAGAGCTGTCTTGGCCTTCCTGACTGACTCCCTGCAGGTGCAGGCCAAGGAAGCATACTACTCCTTGCTAGCTACCCCCTGCTTCCACTTCCTGTATGCTTCTTTTTTTGCCCTTAAGGTATCCTGGATGACTGTGGTTAGGTCCCTTTAAGCAGATACTGGAGATGCTACTTAGAAAGCGCAGGATGAGAGGTATTCTTTGTTGTGCATCAACTACTTGGGGAAGGCTGCCTCTCAATCTCCATGTTCTATGCCCTTCAGCTGTTTGAGAATCTTATATGGGCTCACAGTCCCAGAGAGTGGAATAGGTATGTTTCCTTTACGGTGCCAGAAGCAGGGTTGCTCTTTTTCTGGTGTCTGTGTGCATTCTGCAGTGCCTGACTCTACAGCTATAACTCCTTATCCCTGATGACTCTTGGAAATGGGCTACAGGTGGTCTTAACAGTTCTTTGCACTGAGACACATATCCATCTTTTCTACGTCGTCCTGAGCCCTGTAGCCACCCCCTTACCTCAAATGATTCCTACTCTCACTTTCCCTTGACCCAGAACTCGCCCCATCATCTTGACCCAGGCACTCTAAGGGGAGCACTCCCAGAAGTCCCTGCCAAGCTAATGCCAGGGAAGCAGGGAGAAAACAGATATTTTAATTTATATGCCTACATGGCAGTTGCCCAGGTGTGAAATCTTTGCACACATGCATCTGGGCAAGTACAAGCCCACCATTTGTAGCCTGGAAAAAATCTATGACAAGCAGGCTTTATATTCTAAGAGCAGCTGTGCCCCAAAGGGAAACTCTGGGTGGTGCTGAGCCCAGTCGCATCCTCATGCAAGGCCTGCACTGCTTAGCTTATCCTGGGGTCTGGCTTCTCTTACAGCAGCAGCTCTGCCAAACACAGGGGCTGCAGGAGATGGTGGTGCATGGGAGGATGGTGTGGGAGGCATGACTTGCCTGGCTGGAGGCTGAAAGTTGGATGCAGGGCAGGGGTTCCTTGGTGTAGAGCAGAGCAGAAATGGGGGGTGTAGCAGGCAGAAAGAAGCTGCCACTGAAAGAAGCTTACCCAAGACACCAGAGCAATGGTCACACCTGCAGATGGCTGCGGGGGTAGCACTGGTTGAAGAACATCTGGTGCTGGTGTGGGAGTGTCTTATACGTGCTTGCCGATGCCGATTCACTCACTGGAACCAGAATGCTGGCTTAAAGCAGACATGGAGTAGCACAACAGGAAGTGAGTTCCCCACACTGGCAAATGCTGTGCTGGAAGACAGGTTGCGCCAGCAGGGGCAACTGGTGGAAGCCTGATTCAGGACAGTTGTCCACTAGAGACACTGAGAGGACCCAGCATACTCACCAGAGCAGCAGCTATGGGTGCTGGATGCTGAGGATTGGAATTGGAGCAGCAACAAACCTAGATGACAAAAATAGATAAAGAAAGCAGTAAAACTATGAGTAGGAAGGCTGGATAGCACACTGTCCAGTGTGCCCAAACCCTGACATGCCCAGACAAGGGAGGCTTGTGTGGAATTAAGGACTATAAGGAGCAGACGGGCTTTACATAGACATTTTAGGTAGAATTCAGATCATTTCAGTCCTGATTGCTGATACTGTGGGAAGGGTTATTGAACTGAACTGGTTGGGACCAAACTTAGTGGAAGTAACCATGCACCATCAGGTTGTTGCTAGGCAGAGTATAAGGGAGGCAGATCCCCAGGTCTGATAATGCTGTGTGTGGTCATTAAGAGGCTGAAGAAGGCAGAGATAATATCTTTCTCCCTTTATCTATTTCACCTCAAAGACGTGGCAGGTGAGAGACCCCGGTATCTTTAAGGATCGACACAGCTGGCCAGCTCTCAGCTCACAAGGCACCAGAAGGCATGGGCTAGATAAATAAAAACAAACCCTAAATATTTGGCCAAGGGCTGTCATGGTAAATTATAAGGGGGTGCAGCAGGGCCAGACTCGGAGTGGCATGGGGGAGGCAGGTAGAGCGGGGCTGGATCCAGAGACAGGGATGGGGACTGGGACCAAACACAGTGTGATGTGGGGGGTGGAGCAGGGATGGACCTGGAGTGGTGGGGGATGGATGGTAGAGCAGGGCTGGACATGGAGCGGCAGGGGGTGTGGAGCTGAGGCATGTATGGAGCAGTGGGGAGGGCTGGGCCACACATGGGGCTCTGTCCCTGCCCCCCTCCCCGCTCCCATCTTTCTTAATGGGCAATTTGCTAATACACGTATAAAAGCCAGCAATGCCTAGTGGGTCATCAAATTTCCTTCAGTGAATAATAAATACATTTCTTTTGTGTGTGTTTTTTACTATAATGGCAAACACAATATAAAATGAACAACAACAAATATAAACCTTACAAAGAAGAACGTTAAAAATCAAAATATATGCCTATATATATTATATCACTCCTTGGTAGAGAAGCGGATGCTAACCAGCTTCCTTCTCCCTGCTGTTCTTTGTATTCTGAGCCTGGTGAGCAATGCACCTCATCCTAAAATCAGAGATATAACATCCTCCTATGCATTTGCATCACTTCTTCTCAGGTGGTTTTCAAAACATCTCTTTTTAGTGGTGGGAGGCAGAGCTCAAGCAGCACTGATTAAACAGTATGTTCAGTAGGACCATCCATTTCAGTCCTTCAGACCACATTCCTCTTCACAGAGAATTCTCTCTGAACACTCCTCTCAGGCCCCCTAAGGTGTTTGGCTACTATCCACCACCATTTACCCACCAAGTATGCTCAAAAGGGTCTCCCTGACCTTCACAAGATGGAAACATTTAAAAAAGTTACCTTCTCAGCACAAGGAGGGTATGGAAGTCCATGGCTGGGTCAGCCATTCAGAAAGTGTGCTGCGCCATCCACAGAGTGCTAACTGTATTTTCTTTGCTTCATCAGTCCATAGGGTGTTATATCTGGTTTTATATTAAGGTCTTTCTGAACTTCATTAAGGCTACCAAGGGCACTCATACAACCATCCTGTACCCTGAACGCCACAGCCTGTATTGAATCAAACCCAGAGGCTATCATGTTTCAAGGTATCATGAACCAATGCACGGTTCACCAATATGACCACTGTGTTGTCAGCATTATCCACAATGCAAGGATTTTAGGAACTTCAGCCTGAAACACACAGCCCCCTCCAGTGATTCTGGGGGAGCTGGCCATGGTGATACCAGCATTAAGATGAAAAGAGTGGCTAGCTTTTCTGCTACTTGTGTACCCAGTTCATCTACTGTTTGCACAGGTCATGAAACACTACAATGGACACTTGGATGCCAAGAAGTAGCTATCTAACTGTTGGCTAAGGAGCTGATCTGCATTCATTATCAGAGCAACACCCTAACTTCTAACAAAAAGCACCTCTCAATAATTAATATAGATACAGGGACTAATGGCCTGTATAACCAGAAAATGAATGTGTGTGTGTGTGTGTGTGTGCACACGCACGCGCGCGTGTGTGAGTTAAAGGATGCTGAAGCTTATCTTGTTTGTTAAGGTTAGCCCAGGCATCTCTCTGAATCTCCAGTCCTTAAAGCCTCACCAGTCTCAGCCAGCAATTAGATGACTTTAGTAGAGTTCACATCAGCACAGGAGCCAGTCTTTAATGCGACTGCAGCTCAGGTAACTGATACTCCTCTTGCTGGTCATTTAAGATCTAATCATAGTTTCATAGTTGGTCGGGTCAGAAGGGACCTGAGCAGATCAAGTCCAACCCCCTGCCATGGCAGAAAAAAGTACAGGGGTCAAACGACCCCAGCAAGGTGTTCATCTAGCCTCTTCTTAAAGACCCCCAGGGTAGGAGCCAGCACCACTTCTCTTGGAAGTTAGTTCCAGGTCCTAGCTGCCCTGACTCTGAAGTAGCACCTCCTGATGTGTAGCCTGAATCTACCCTCTGCCAGCTTGTGACCATTATTTCTAGTCACTCCTGGTAGTGCTCGGGGGAACAGGGACTCCCCCAATGCCTGCTGGTCCTCCTTGACTAGTTTCTAAATGGCCACTAGATCTTCTCTTGTGGAGGCTGAACAGGTTCAGGTCCCGTAGCCTGTCCTTGTTTGGCCTGCCCTGCTCCCCCCTGATCATGTGGGTGCTCTCTCTGAACCCTCTTGATGCTGTCCACATCCCTCCTGAAGTGTGGCGCCCAGAACTGGACGCAGTACTCCAGCTGCGGCCTGACCAGTGCTGCATAGAGGGGGAGGATCACCTCCTTGGACCTGCTTGAAATGCATCTGTGGATGCATGACAAGGCGTGGTTAGCATTCCTGACCGCATCCCCACACTGTCGGCCCATGTTCATTTTGGCATCAGTAATGACTTCAGGATCCTTTTCTGCCTCTGCACTGACGAGAAGGCAGTTCCCCAGCCTGTAGGTCTGCTGCTCGTTCTTCCTCCCCAGGTGCAGCACCTTGCACTTGTCAGTGTTGAAACACATCTTGTTCTCATCCGCCCACCCCTGTAACCTGTCTTGGTACAATTGCAGCCTATTCCTCTCTTCTAGCATGCCCACATCCCCCCACATCTTAGTGTCATCAGCAAATTTGAACAGGGTGCTTTTTACCCCCTCGTCCAAGTCACAGATGAAAATGTTGAACAGGGCGGACCTGAGCACCGAGCCCTGGAGGACCCCACTGCCCACATCCCTCCAGGTTGAAAATGACCCATCCACCACCACTCTCTAAGTGTGGCCCCCCAGCCAGTTAGTGACCCATTTGACTGTGTAGGTGTCGACGCCACGGTCCCCTAGTTTTTTAATGAGAATGGGGTGAGAGACAGTGTCGAAGGCCTTCCTAAAGTCCACCAAGGCTACATCCACTGCTACCTCTGCATCTAAGGATTTTGTGACCTGGTCATAGAAGGCCACCAGGTTGGTCTGACAGGACCTGCCTTGAATGAACCCATGTTGGTTGTCCCTAAGCATAACCTCCCCTGCTGGCCCTTCGCAGACATACACCAGGATAATTCTCTCCCAAGATTGAGGTAAGACTAACTGGCTTATAGTTCCCTGGGTCCTCCTTTCTCCCTTTTTTGAAAATGGGAATCATATTGGACCTTTTCCAGTCCTCTGGCACCACACCAGAGCACTGCAACTGCTCATAAAGCTGTGCCAGGGGTCCCACTGTGACCTCTGCTAATTCCCTCAGCACTCTGGGGTGGAGGTCATCAAGACCAGCTGATTTAAATATGTGCAATCCCTCCAGAAGTTCCCTGACTAGGTCCTCTCTGACCCTAGGCTTGGGTGCACCTCCCCTGGGGCCTGAGGGGGTACCGGTGGATGGGCTGATCTGGTTCCTGCTCAGGAAAATGGAGGCAAAGAAATCATTAAATAGGTTAGCCTTGTCGTCTGGTGCAACAACCAGATTTCCTAGCATGTCTTGCAGAGGCCCCATGTTACCCGGTACCTTCTTTTACCCGCTATGTATTTAACAAAGGACTTCTTGTTGTCCTTGATCCAGGTCGCTAGTCCCAGTCTCATCTCCACCTTGGCCTTCCTGACTGCCTCCTGCAGCCCCGAGCAACCGAGGTGTAGTCCTCCCTGGTGATGGCCCCTCCCTGCCATTGGCCTCTCTTTTAGCTAGGAGATGTTCCCGTATGCTTTTGGTGAGCCATGGGTGCTTTTGCACTCTCTTGCCGCCTTTGATCCTTGTTGAGATTACCTCCCTTTAGGCATGGAAGATCGTCTCCTTAAGGAACGACCACTCTTCTTGGACACCCAACTCCCCTCCCCTCCAGGACCTCAGTACTTCTCCAACTATTCTTCTTACCTCATTGAAATCCATCCTTCTGAAGTCCAGGGCTGCTGCCTTGCTCCAGGCTTTTGCCACCTTGTGCTGGATGGTGAATTCCAGCAGGCGATGATCGCTGTCGCCCAGGTGGTCAAGCACCCACAGACCCCTCACGAGATCGTTGCCCATGGCCAGGACCAGATCCAACAAGGCATCTCCCCTGATGGGGCTGTGCACCTTCTGGGTTAGATGGAGGTCCTGTATCTTGGCTAGGAACCTACGTGAGTGGTCAGACCTGGCTGACTGCTCTTCCCAGCAGATATCTGGAAAGTTCAGGTCCCCCATGATGACCACATCTTTTGACCTAACTACTTCTGGGAGCTGACTTAAAAATTCCTGGTCTAGCTCTTCCCCTTGGTTGGGAGGTCTGTAGTAGGCCTCCATCGTTCATTCCCTTTCCCCTAGACTCCCTTGTATTCTAACCCAGAGCACTTCAGTCTGCCCCTCATCTGACCTTGTGCTACTAGATGAGAATGTGTATTCCTCCTTGATGTAGAGCGCCACACCCCCACCTTTCCTCCCTGTCCTGTCCCTCCTGTACAGCCTATAGCCCTTGATATTCACTGCCCAGTCATGCGTTGGGTCGCACCATGTTTCTGGTGGATGTGATCTCACCTAGCTGGCCAGAGCCCTTAAGTGACTTAGGGTATGTGTGGATGAAGCAATATTTCCCATTTATGCTGACACAACTGCATTTGTGCTTGCATGACCCCAGATTTATTTTGCAGACCTCCCCAGCTACGCCTCTGCAAGTATGGACTTGGTCATGCAAACAGCCAGAGACTCCAAAGACTTCTAATTAATCCCCTTCACCACGACGGGTCACTGTGTTTCAGCCTCTAGCCAGTAGGTGTTGCTGTGTGTTCTTTTTTATCCTCCCTCATGCCTCACTCCTCCCTCCTCCATCACAGCACGCAGTGGAGTGGCCACAGATTTGAGTCGGGTCTACTCAGCAAATTATTATTTTTATTTTTATTTTCACAAAAATAAATGGGGGAGGAACCTAATATTCCCTTAATTTACTACCCCCTCTTAATTCTTCCCCCCCACCTATAGTGTATGTCCTCCCACCCCACAACCAAGTAGTCTCCTGTTCTCATGCCCCCCCATGTACCCTCCATCTGTGTCCCCTGCACCCCCTACCATGTGCTGCCACTGCTGTTAACATAGCTCCCAATGACAGCTGCAGCATCACTGTAAAGGTAAGATTTTTGCAAGTACTTTGAAACTTTGGAGTGAATAGTACATTACTTCCTTCAGTATTGCAAACCTTCTGAACTTTATCACATTTCTTTTCAGAAGCATGACCAAAAGTTCAGGGGCAGGACGCTGCCTGCCAGACCTGACACCCAGGATATGCAGCATCCTGGATGATATTTAGGTAATATGTTCAACCGACCTTGTGCGTGTGTGGGGGAGGAGTGGGGGGGCAAAAGTCCAGTTTTTTGACTGTGCTCCAACCCCCACCCCCCTTACTCTTCTTCCTCTTTCCCCTTCCTTGCAGAAAACTTTCACAGGCAGAACTCACCAGGGGTGGCAACCAGCCCAGTAATGAATGCAAAGAGTGAAATATGTTCAGATTTGCAGGGGGTGGGGGTAATTATTTTTTTAACATTATGTATATATTTTACTTTATTAAGCTGCTGGAAAGGAAGATCCCATTTTTAGAATATAACATTTTCAATAAAGTGTTTTAGTTTTATTCTACATGTGTGAGTCCAACAGGACAGTGATCTCTTTGGGGTCACACTGGGTCACCACCCTGGTCTGCTGAGGAGAGGGCAGCTTGTGGTGCCCCCACTTGTGGAGTCATGGCATTACTATAAAGAGTTTCAGGGTGGACTGTTATTGGAGGGAGGTCGAATGTTTGCTAAGTGGTAGGTAGGGTACAGAGAGCATTTCCTGTAAGAAAAAAAGACTAAACAACCTCACCCACCCCCAGCAGCAAGCAGGCAATCTGCAAAACTTCTCCATTCATAGACCTCCCAGGGCATTTAGCCTTTAGCAAGTCTTTAATGCATTATAATGCATTTCATATGCATGGCTGTCAAGCAGGGGGGGGGTTAATGCCTGCTGCTGCAGCTCCAAAAATCAATTCTTTTGCTCCCCCCCCCCCCCCCCCCAAACCGAGTTTGTTTTTTTTTCTTTGGAGGCTGTACTGTTTTGCGATGTAAAAACGCCCCCCGCACCACCACTAATGTTTTCTTAGCAATGCAATGTTTTCTTTATAAAATCCTGCATGTTCTACCTTTCAGAGCTGGTTTGCCAGACCCCACCCCCCTGGCCGGCTGCAACCCACTCCCCTCTTGGAGAGAGCTGATCAGATTTTGTTCAGGATTGCTTTTTCCTTCCTTGCTATACCTGTCCTCTCAGCCTTCTCAAAGGACAGGGAGAAAGTGAGAGGAAAATAAGGAGCAGCACTTCCAAGGCATCCTAGGGTAATCTCTTCAGCTACCTCTAGGCCTCTGCAGAATCAAGTGTATTCAAAGAAAGAATCATTGTGGGAGAGCTTGTTTTCATCTGACTTTAAGAAATTTGTAATACCTCCTTCTCCTACAGTAGGTATTGGCATGTCCTCATCAGATGGGGCTCAGCTAGTTCAGGGAGTCTCCCTAGCAGGGAGCTACTAATCAGCCAAGGCCAGGGTTTCAAAAACCACTCTGCTCCCTATACAGAGGCCAGAAGTGTTATGCACCAGATAGCTTTCCCCAGACCTATTATTGAGGTGTCTTGTGGGGAGGCCAACCAATCTGAAATACAGGGCCTGACCAGCTTTTTGTCCAATCTAGGAAGCTACTGCCCTCCTGCCTCTGGCTGGCTGCCAACTACTCCCCCTCTCCAAGGTCCATGCCCTGAAATCAGGTAGGAGGAAGTACAAATCATAATTTTTTGTACCTCATCTTTAATTTTTTTTCCCCCCACAATAAATTGAACCGCAATCAATTCAGTTGAGAAACCACAATAAAGCTAAAATGGTATACACATTTTTGTTTTACTTAACAATGCTGTTAGTACGCAACTGGTGAATGCATTTTTTTACAGTACAGCCATTTCCAGCAAACACAATACAATAGGACAAAACACCAATTCACAATATGCTCCCAAGGTCCCTTGACAAATCCTCTTGATACTCCCCTCAGTATGACTATGATCAGGCAACGGTTATTGTATAAGTGTGAGTGTTCCTTTTCTTCAATCGCATGCAGTATGTCACTTGGTGAGGAATGGATGGATGCATGGTCGGAGGGGAAGATGGAGGGAGGCAGGCAGGCCATGTCCCAGCAATGTTTTATTTTTGGTCTAAGTGACAGATGGCAGCTCTCAAGGCCAGGTCTCATGCTGCCCACCCACCTATCTATGGGGAAGTCTGCCAGTCTCGCTTGCCACAACCTCGCTGTTCTCACACCAAGTGGTAAAATGGGGGAAACTGTCCATTACATGCCCCAATGCCAGGGGTGCTACGTGTGGCTCCAAACCTCCCATACACCGCAGCCCATGCCTTCATCCAGGCCAAGCTTAGCTCTCACTGTCAGACATCTCTCTTACACACATTCACTCCACCCTCCTCTCACACTCCTCCCCCTCTCACAGGGCCTCGCTCTCAAATTGACAACTTGTCCCACCCTGTTCTCTCTTGGAGTGGTTTCCATAGGCTACGGGCTTTATCCAAATCAGGCCTTGGGTGGCAGACAGTCTGTTGAGCCTCTCCTGTGACCCTCACCTGGGTAGTGGCCAGCCAAGTTCCTGACCTGGGCCAAGCTTGCCCTGGCCCCTCCTGGGACAGCTTTACATAAACATACATAGACCCATGCTGCCCCCCCAGCCCTGTGGCAAAATACCATCCCTGTCTCTCTCCAAAGCTCTACCTGACAATTTGGTTACCATGGTCATGTGGGTGGATATATTCCTAAGGGAGGGAGGAAACCTGCTCCCTCTACCTATGTGACTGGCATCACATACCTGGATGAGAGGTTTATGTTGTTCCATATTGTTCTAAGCAATGCCAGCCTCACTGGGAGGGGGCTAGAGACCCTGCCAGTCTACCTGGAACCAGTGATGCATTTCAAATTGGTTGGCTGGCAGCCAACAGGTGCTGGCCCCCATTGGACCAGGGAAATGAGGCCATAAGGTCTATATAAGTTGAGGACTGTCTAGGACGAGGAGCTGTAGCCATGAAGAAAACTGAGAGAGAGAGAAAAGCTGGACCATCTGAAACTTGTTCTCTCTATTGTAACTCATGATCAATGAACTGCCTGCCTCCAGAGGATCTCCACCTGTCTCTGGAAGATACTCATTAGTAAGCTACATGAGATCTAACCAGATATATAGCTTGCAGGAACTCAGATGCATGATCAAAGGCTATCCAGCCACCATGTTTTCTCTATATGATTTCTCTGACATTGCTCTACCCTTTACCCTATTCCAAACCTACTCCTTGTAACCAATAAGGTTCTCCTTTGTATCTAGCATAGAAGACTTATTGGAAGAGGGGCTAGATTATGCCTTGGAGTCGCCTTGGTTCGTTTGACTAAGGGAGAACACTATTTGTGCTTCAGACTAAGGGAAGCACCCCAAGTTCTTGAAGCAGGTCAAGTACCCTCAAAGACTACTATACCTGTGTTTCCCAGGGGGCACAGAGCTAGGATCAATCCAGACCCAGGGTGGTGGCACCTTTACCCCCAGGCTAGCAGCTGTGATCCAGGAAGTGGGTCAGCCGGATGTGAGGTGCCTCCAGGGAGGCACTCAGAGCTGAGAAGGTGGTCAGGCAGTGAAGTGGGTGGCTCAGCACAAGAGCACCCCATACTGGCCCACCACAGGCCCCATGCACTGGGCTCCCAGCCCTCTGCTCCCCCTTTCTGGGGCTCTACATTTCTCTCAACTTGCTCTTCAGGACGTTGGCCTATGTGCTGCCCTCCAGGCTTTCCCACAGCCCTATTCAGCATACCTCCTTTGGGGTGCCCTTCAGATTGGCCCTCAGCCCTACTCAACCCACTTCTGGGCCCTCACAGCCCCCCCCTCTCTGGGGTTACACATCTTCCCCCTCCTTCGGGGCTCCAAGGTTTCCCTCCCCTGTGGAAGCTCAGGTGGCAACATCTGTGCCTTGCCCCACCTGGATCTTACACCATCTTTGGGCTCAGGTGTCTGTAACCTGACTGGCCCCTTGTAGCCTCAGTTTTGTGGGGGTTAGAGCTTAAGGCACACCAACCCGCCTTTCAACAGGGTGGTAACTGGCCTGGCATTTCCTGGGGGCTCCTATGCTACTAGGAGCCTGTAACAGGGGTGCCTCTTCTGGAGTCCATCTATCGATGACTCCGCCCTCCTGTTATGGGCCAACTGCCCACCTTCTCGCATGCCATGCCTTGATCTTAATTAATTCATGGATGTTAATTAATGGGAAGCTGCCCATTTATTGCCCCAGGGCCAGGGGACGCTATCTGCAGCTCCTTTTCCTCCCCTACACCACAGCCCAAGCCTTGTGGATGATACTGATGTGGTTTGATCTGGGCCTTGTTGTAATTTGGCCCTCCCCTTGTCCTCCCTGGGCTTTCCACAGCCCTATTTTGCCCTGCGCCTTCACTGGCACTCAGGCTTTCCGTGGCCCAGTCTCACACTGCACCTCACCGGCACTCACTGTCCCCCCTCTCTCTTGGGGCTGCTCGCCGCCCCCTCTCTCTGGGGCTGGGGTTCCCACACTGCTGAGGGTCCCCTATGAGGCCTCCTCCATCCCCTTATAGCCTCACACAAGCCACCAGTTAAAACAGCAAACACAAAACACAAGCTCCTGGGCTATAACAAAAAATCCAAGCCACCTGGCTAAAACATCTTCCAATCCCTACCAGGGAATACTCCATCCCATAACAGCATCAGGAGCTGATCATGCAGTCAAGCCTCTCCCCTTCACTTGTTCCGTCAGAGCTCGCATCAGGAGCTGATCATGCAGTCAAGCCTCTTCACTTGTTCCGTCAGCGCTTCCTTCCCCCTTAGCTGCCAGCAGGGAACTGCCCTGTTGGCCTCAGGCCTGGGATTTATGTGGGAGCCAGGCCCTGCCCCTTCCGGTCAGCTGACCAGGTGCAGCCAATTCCTTCCTTAACCTGTTGTCCCAGCAACTGGCACCTGGGTTCCTGCCTCTGCTCTGAGAGTAGCAGGCACCTTAGTGTCATGCTACAGAGCCCCACCAGGCCACCCATCCCTGGGAGGGTGCAGTTTTAGGTCATGCCCAGGACCAAGAGCCTCCTTGCCATCCCCATAAGCTCTTGCTCTTACTTTCTGATTGCTCCGCTAGGCAAAGTTTCTGCCTTCACTGCCAGCAGCAAACTGCTGTATTTATATAGGCAGCCAGCGGTTTAAAATGGCTGTCACAGTCAACCACCTGCTGGCTGCTTGACTCAGCCCTTAAAGTGGCAGGCACTGCAAGTGCTTTGCCACAGTCTGTATGGCATGCATGGGCAATGGGGGATGGTTTTCAGAGAGCTGATGACCATACAACTTTTTATGGAGGCATGGCATTACTGGAAAGTTGCAGGGTGGACTGTTATTGGATGGAGGGAGGTCAAACGCTTGGACAGTGCTAGTGTGCAGCCAGTATTACTTGCAAGAAAGAAGACTAAACAACACCCCCACCTACCCACTGACAAGCATAGACCTCCCAGGTCCTTTAGAAACTGTATAAGGACTTTAGCAATGCATTACTATGTTCTCTGCCAGAAGCCAGTTGAGTGGGTGTTTGGGTGGGGGAGAGGAATGGAGGGAGACAGGCATCCTGCACCCCTTCTTGGTTAACATGTCCCAGGAGGAAGATGGCTGGGTAAAAGCATAGGGGAGGGGCAACAGGTGAGGGATGCTATAGATTAGCCTGGGTTTCCTATGTGCCAGTTCCAGACCTGCAATGAGATATTGTGGGGGAGGGGGAGGGAATCAGCTTGGGGTGAATTAAAACAGCTGATTTTTTTTTAAGAATAAAGGAGAAAGAAATCTTCTCAAGTCACACCCTAAATATATATATTTTAACCTGCATTTTTTTTTTCTTTTTTAAAATAGCCATTCTTTTAATTTATTTTTCAGGATTTTTTCAACGATAAATAACTTTTCAAAATAAAAGATTGAAATATTTGTTGTGATATTTTCAAAATATTGTGATCCAGCTTGGTGGGTGTTCACTCACTCTCAAATTTGGTTTTTCAGTGAATTTACTATTCATTCAAAATGTTTTTTCAAGCTGTATGGTTTGTGTGTGTGTTTATTTGTATCTATCAATTTATCAGCCCATTAACTTTCTATCCTTCTTCTAACAAATCAATTCCATAGAGAAAAGGGCAGAGGAGTCAATAAGCTTCTCAGTCAAGGTGCTAAATTGTACTAAAATATGAAAATGTATTATGACTTCTGTTAATTCTCTTCTCGCTGTCTGAAGCTAATTTTAAAAGCAAAGCAGGTAGGAATTGGAGCTGATGAAAGTCTTTTACTGTGCCTGTAATAGTCTGTTACTCATGGCACTGACAAGGGGATAAAGATGTTCAGACCCTGGTGATTGGTCATAGAACTGGCAAGAAAGTGTTTGTCCATAAAGTGCTTAGTTACAAGTGTGCTGCTCCCTGATAGGTCTTTCAATCATATTAACTGGTTTTCTTCCTTAATATTGTAATAATAACATTGAAGGCCTTTTTTCTCATTTCTTTATTTTATTTAAACTCAGCCCCTTAAACACATCTGAAGAAAGGAAACTCTCTCCAATTAGTCATGCAGCACCTGTGACTCAAACAAAACTTCTCAAGAGGACAAGAACCTCATTATTATCCCATATGCCTTAGTATAACATTCCTCAGAGTGGTGATGACTAAGTCACTGGGACCTGGACTCTGCAGGGAGATTGGACAAACCTCTCAAGGAATTAAGGATAGAAAGAGAAAGAAAGAAAGTTTGAATTTTAATGGGTCCCATTGAGTGCTGTTAATGAATACATTCAGTAGATAAATGCAAGTATAAGTGGCAGTCTCACGGGGACTGATTAGAAAGTAATTCAGGGACAATGATTACACTAGACAGAGAAAAGAAATAGATAGCTTATATGTCAAGTAGCCTCTGATGTGGCAAATGAAAAGGGTCAAGCAGTAAACCCCTGCTCTGAGAAAGGTGGTCTCTTCATTCTTAAACTCTGTCTGGCTCCTGCATATGGCAGGAGTGGAAGGGGAGGGGGGCTCAGTGACACTGACCTGTAAACCAAGGCTGGGTTCCCACAAAGCTGACACAGGCCACCAGGCCCACATGATATGATGAAAAGGCATTTTCTGGTTTCTAGACCTTGGTGACTGAGATCAGTTAATTAACCCTGATTGTGCATTAGAAAAAAAAGTTTCTTTCCTGACTATGACCCTCTGGTCCTACCACTGCCCTCAGTTCTAAACCACAGACTCCTCACTTATAGCTCTTGCTGTCTCAGCATTATGTTCACCATAGAGGTCCCTTACATTATGTTTATCCATAGAGGTCCCTCACTCACTACTATTAAAGCCCTGAGATTTCTCCATCATAGTTCCTAATGCACAGCCCCCACTGTTACACCTAGTCTCCCTCAGGCTCTGCTGTTGACCAGCCCCTAAGAACATGAGCATTTCCATTTACTAGGTCAGACTATAGGTCCATCTTGCCCGGTCTCCTGAATCACAGAGTGGCAAAGAGTGGACGTGGAAAGAAAGAGTGAACAGGGTATGACCAAGGGTTTTTTCCACTGTTCCCCTCTCCCTTACAGCCTCCAGCATTTAAGGTCTAGGAAGTTCTGATTCAGAAGCTAGGCCCCTAAGGGCTCTCATACGTGTTGAAATTAAAGCTGGATACAAACCAGCAATAGAGTTGTTACACATTTTCAAGCACTAACTTTATATCTGGTTGGCTGTTTTTGTAGCTGGATAGTTACTTTTATTCTATGATAATTACTTTGCACTTGTGGCCACACTAAATTTATAGCATGTTTAAACAGTATTGCATAATATACATAACATGTAGCAGGGGCCTAAATCCCATGCTTGGTTGCTACTGACACACCTTTCCACCAAGAACCTGCCCAAACCTTTTGAATCTAGCTAACCTCTCAGCTTCCACAACATCTGGTGGCAATGAGTTCTACACTTTAATTACATGCTGTGTAAAAAAAGAAACTTCCTTTTTTTTAGTTTAAAACTGATTACCTACTAGTTTCATTTCATGAGCCCTAGTTCTTGTCTTGTGAAAGAGAGTAAACAACAAATGTCTATCTACTTTCTCTTCACCATGTCATATTTTGTAAACCCTTATCATATTTGGTGAGACCAAATAAAATAGTTGGAAAAATTCTTCTTTGCAAGATTTTGCATTTCTCAGCAATGGCCCTTTCATCCTTTAGTGTTGCTTTTACACGCTGATTATCAAAAGGCCATTTCATCCTTTAGTGTTGCTTTTACACCCTGATTATCAAAAGGCCAAAGTGACGCTCTGGCAGGTCTTCAGCTTCTAATGTACTTAAAAAAATTCTTTTTTTGTACTCTTACCTTTTGGGTCTCTGGCAAGTTTCTCATCAAATTCTTACTTGACATGTTTGATTAAATGTTTGCATTTGATTTTCCAGAGTTTATTGTTTGTTTTCTATTTTCTCACTAAGATTTGACTTCCACTTTCTGAAAGAAACTTCTTCCTCCCCCCCAGCCCCACTTATTGCCTCCACAGCTATGCTGTTAAACTATGCTGCCTTTCTTTTAGTCTACTTTCCTGTTTGTTTGTTTGCCTTGCTTTTTTTTTTTTTTTTAATTTGCAGTGTTTTTTTGCTCTCTGCTACCACTATGGTGATTTTAAGCAGTGTCAACGCTGCTTGCACATTCTTCTCTTCAGAGCCCCTTTTAACTTCTCTCTAATAAGCTTCCTCATTTTGGTGTAGTCTCCTTTCCATGACTTAGATGCTATTGTTGTAGATTTTCTTCTGGTCTCATCTCCTACATGGATGTCAAACCCAACAGTATTGTGGTCCCTATTGCCCTATTACTCAGTAACACTTACCCTTTTCACCATTTCCCATGCTAGTGCTATGTCTAGAACGGCCTATTCTTTTTTAGGTTCCAAGACTAACTTCTCTAGGAAGCAATCTTTTATATGTCAAGAAATTTGGTCTCTGTATCCTGGCCTGATGTCAGATTGACTCAGTCTATTTGAATATAATGTCCCGCATTATTGCTGTGTTTTTTGCTATCACAGCTTCTCTTGATTCCCTTAGCAATGCTCACCACAGACATGTAAGGGAGCCCTGAAAAACAGAAATGCATATACACAAATAAAAACAAAGTATAGCACTGTGCTTTCCATCTAGCCTGGCGCAATCTGACACACCCACAAGTGCATGCAGACACAGATAACAGAAGAGGGGTGAGGGGAGAGCACCAAGGGGCAAGGGAGAGGTGTGGCAGGAGACCTGGGGGTCTTGGCACTTTAGGAAGCATGCATGCTAGTGCTGAAGTGGTCTGCAGGTGTGGCCTGGGCATACTGTAGTCATCTGACCCAGGAGGAGCGTTGGGTTTATGGAGGATATAATCCCAGGCCTAGAGATGATCCAGCAATAACAGGTTGGAGTCTGATGGAAGAACACCACTTCAGCACGATGGTTAGAGCTACAGAAGGCAAACATAGAGGGTAACACCTAAAGCAGTCTGGAGGTTTGGGAAGGAACTAAGGGTATAAGGAGGTTCCTAGGGACCCAGTGAAGGGTCCAGAGCCCAGAAAAAGGGTCCAATAATGTGAGATCAGTATCATTGTCCAGGAACCCCCAGGAGGGGCTAAATGTTTAACCCTGGGCACAACACTACATGCACCGTCACCTGAATAATGGGATCCTGGGGTACCCGGTAGGCAGTAGCCCTTCCCAGCCCCCCTGGGAAGCTATTGCAGTGCGGAGCAGAGAGCCTGCCCTTACAATCAAGCACCCTTGCAGACAATTCTCAAACTATTTACAGGATTTAATTATTTACAACATAACAAATAATCATTCAATAAGCACATGGATATACCGACTACTAAACCCTCAAGAACTTATTTACACAGTCTCTCACTTGCACAGGGTGTACTGGGGATCCCGTGTGCACTGCCCCCGGAGGGGTATCTCGGGGAGCGAGATTGTCTGTGACCCTGCACGTGGTCTGTGGATGCTCCCTGGTGCTGGTGTCCGTCTCCATACTCCTGGGGTCTCTGGGCAGCAAGCGGTGACTCCTCTGCAGCTCCTGCAAGACAGCTTTCCCCTGCCTTTGCCCCCTTCCCTGGTTCTGCTGGGAGCAGTGTCTGGGCTGCAGGCTGCAGCAACCCTCCTACTGCCCCCCACAGCCTCACAGCCCTGGCAAATGCAGCCCCTCCCTGGGCTTTGCCTGCCCCTGGGGCCCCTCACCCATCAGGGAAACTAGGGCAGACACCGGCAGTCCTCCCCGGCTCTGCTGTGCTCACCCAGCCACACCGGCTGCAGTCAGGTCTCTCCAGGCTTGGATTTTTCCACCCCGGATTCTCCACACCAGCAGTCCCTGCCTGCTCCTGCCACTGCAGCTTCTCCACTCCGCTCCTGCAGGCCTCTCTCAGGGGCTCTCCGAGGGACCACTGTGCTGAGACTCTGAATCTGGTCTCCAGCCTGTCCCCCCGCCGGAAAAACTGCTCCCCCTCTTATCCAAGCCTCTCAGCCAATCCCACCTCAGGGCCCTTCCCGGGCTTTTGCTAACGGCTCTATTTCAAAACTTTGCTGGGGTTACATCGCCCCTCCCACTTCCAACAGGGCTCCTTCCAAAACAGCTTTACTTGCCCTCAGAGCCTACAGTGTCCCCTCGGGGACAAACTCTGTCTCTGCCAGGCATCCCTTCCCATTCTGTTCAGGTGGGTCCATTTTTAAATGCTGCTACAAGTGTAAGAGAACATCAGTGAGGATGCAATGTGTAAGGCATGGGGTATGGTGTAGAGGAGGAATGGAGTCATGTAATTAGCCTATAATGCATTGACCATGCCACCTGTCCCAATAAGCCTAATGCCTGAGCCTATGAAAATGAAAGTCCAGACTCTCCTTAACTTCGTTGTTATCAACATTTGAGGAAAGGATTTGATATTTGCTTATGAATTAACAAGAAAAAAGAAAAACTTTGTGGAAAGCTATGAGGGATACTTGAGTCAAATTCTCAGTGTTTCCATCTCATTAATGAGCCCTTGGAATTGTGACTACTGAGAACATCTCTTTCAGTTAGTCAAAGGATATCAGTAAAAGATTTTCTTGCTTTCTAGGATCAATAGAAAAGGATTAAATATAGGAAAGCAGAGGTATAAAAGGTGAATGGAAGACCCTGGCCTAGAACAAGGCATATATTCTGTGACTTGAAAATGATGTATGAGCATAGGCAGAGGGAGTAAAAACATGTGTGGGTGGAAGTCTGCTGGGGGAGGGGGAAAAGTGTTGGGGTGGGTAGGGGGCTGGGACTGGGCAGGGATTGGAAGGAGTGAAGCAGAGCCAGGCCCAGGCTTGGGATTGAGTTGAGGCTTGCTGTGCCCATGTGTCTGGCCCTTCCCCCATGCCTGGTGCTGGGGAGCCCCACAAAACTGTCCCCACAGCCCGAACAGGTCCAAGCTGCCTCCCTGCACCAGCCCCAGCCCTGTAGCTAGGATCAGCCTTGGCTGCACCACTGGACCAAAGGGGACAGAGCCCCTGGGACCCACATGCTTACCCCCCCTCACACACACTGAGTTGTCCCCAGGAAGAGTCCAGCACAACCCAGTGGCTCTGCCAGAGGCACAGTACTGCAGAGCCAAGGGGGGCATGTGGCCCCCTGATCTTTGCACAGGGCAAGAATGGGCTGCACTTGCTAGGTGGGATCTGCCTGCTTCCTGCCTTTGCACCTTGCTGCCACTGCTTTGAAAATGGCATGGCACACTGCATTGTGCCTTGTTGCCTGGCTTGCTCAGTGGCAGCGTGGTGAGCATGTTTGTTATTACCCTGACATAGAATAGTTTTCTGATAGCATACTGTTAGGTTAACAATAATTTGGATTATTAAGAAGTATTAGCTTTGCAGCTGAATACAAGGCATGACCTGTGGCCTAGCAAATGCCACTGACCACAAGGCAGAATAATAGCTAAGCCTTTGCTTGTGTCAAGTAATCATTTTAACTGTGTTAAGCATTTTCTGAGTAAAAGGCAGCAAGTGGATCTGTGTCTGTGTGCTGGAAAATCAGCTACAGCAAGAAGCAAGATAAGACAAAGAAGCCATTGTTCTAAGTACAGTGATCGTGTCCTTAAAAAGTATCTACCACTGCAAGGTCTTGCTAGCTATCATAATGTTACTGTTACTTAACTTTTAGCTTTTAAAAAGTGCTAGTTCAGCTTAATAGAAATATGCTGTTACAAAGATTTGTAAAGCACCGCCCAAGTATTGCTTTTGTTAACCCTGTAAGTCTTGCCTTATTGTAAAAAGTATAAAAGAACGCCCCACCCTTTAGGGGGGGCCATTTTGCCTTTTGCTGGCTTTATGGTCTTTGCTCGAGCAAATAAACAGCTGTTAATTCTTTACCCGCATTGTCTAGTTTCTATACAGCTAGACAATGAACCCCAGGGAGTTTTCTCCTACCACAGCAGGACACACACAGCACCACATCGCACCACTTTCAAAGCAACGGCAGCAGGTAGCAGGAATAGCCCAGTTCACAGCTGCAGCCTGCCCTTGTTCCGTGCAAAGATCGGGGGCCACATGCCACCTCCACCTCAGTTCACAAGCACTATGCCTCGATCTGTGCCCCCCCATGACATATCAGCTGATACTGATCTGATTCTGATATGCAGCTAGGCAGCATGGAGATCAGCATCAGGCTGGTAAGTCTGTTGTGGGGGATGGGGTGGGGGGGAGGAAAGGGGCATAGGGGAGAGCAGATCAAGGCCCTCATGGTGAGGAAGGGAGTGGGGCATGGGATGGAGCTGCCAGTGGCTCTTCCAGTGGGTGCCAGGAGGTGGTGTCTCTCACCTCTGCGCACACCCCAGGAAGACATGGGGGAGTGTGTGCAACCTCAGGAGCCGCCCCCCACCTATGCCCACTGGAAGAGACACTTGCAGATCCATTCTGCACCCCACCCCACCCCAGTTGAGCATTGCTTTCCCCAGACCCACTCCCTCCCTCACCACAGGGGCCTTTATTTGCCCCCATGACCCTTCCCTCCCCATGTCCCTTTCCCCAAAACGGACTTACTAGCCAATACTGCTCTCCAAGCCACTGGGCTTCACTCCTGGCCCCATGCATGCTGCAGCTGTGCACATGCACAGGCATTTATCAGCCAAAAAAGTTGATTGCCAATAATCTTAACTTACCCTATATCAGTACTGATCCAATATGGGACTGTTGTATCAGTGTACCTCTAGGTCTTCACCAATGTGAGCAATGGCTGGGTGGACAGCATCCATAACACCCTTATCTTCTGCAATACTGCCTTGCCAGCCCTGATGGAGAGTGGGTGGTTTGTGCCAGGGATGCTGGACCTCCGGCTGGGCATGGTGCAGGTCCTACCTCTCCTTATCAGATACCCCACCTACCTGTTCCTGCCCTCTCTCATGTACCCTACACTGGCCCTCTGGATACTTTCCAGAAACATTTTAACAGGTGCCTGTAGGCCACTTGGATGGCTGACCTCAGAGCCCAGTCCCACCTTGCACCCTCAGCACCATGCTAACTGTGGTCAGATTTCTGAAAAGCACTTTATTTCCCTCCAGAAACACACATCTCCCCTCCCCCGTAACATAGATCCCTTCCTCTGGCCCCGCAGGCTTGTGTCCTCAAGTTTCAGGTCCCACATTCTTCTGATGCTACCTGTTTTATATACAGACCCTCAAGATGAGAAGTTTCAGGTTGTAGAGTTATGTTGTGCCAAATACAACTTTCTTTCCTCTTTTTTTTTTTAAGTCATATTGCCCTTATTTGAATCGGTACTGTTCTGTGCCTCCAGATGAATGCAGAAGTGCCTCATGGGGCATGACAGCTCTATCCACAACAAACATACTGAATGGAAATGCAGGTTTGGTCCATGTTTTACCATCACCCTTAGATACACCAGGGAGTTAGAGAGATGTGTTGATGAGAATTGAACCCTCCCTCCCCCCACAGCAGACCCCATCCCCCCATTTCCTTCCCACAGAGATGCTTCACCACCCATCACCATTAAAAGAGCACACTTTTCCCCATGCAGAACCTATGCAGTGCTGTGCGCACCTTTCCAGGGCAGCAGAAAGTGGGGTAGGGGGAAGCATGGAGTGGAGCATGGGTACATGTGCCCAGCACACTGGTCTCTGGAAGCACCCCTGCACATGTGTATGCCATGGCAAGGGTGGCAGGTAGGAGGCTTCCCCAGGGGCAAAAGTGGGTGCTGTTCTGCCAGTGCATCCAGCTTCCTCTCCTGCAGCCAGTGGCTAGGGAAAGCAGAGCCCACATACAGTACTGGCCCTGCTTCAGACAACTCCTGCTCTGGGGCTGCATAAAGGCAGAGCCAGCAGTTGGTCTGGGCCCATGTGTGGAGGCTGGGTGGCAGGGGATCCAGGGAAAATGATGGGTCAGGGAGTCCTGGATGCTGGAGGTGCCATTTCACCTCAGCCTAGGCCCACTGGGACGGCTTGTGGCTGGGTGGTGTATGGCAGTTGGGGGAAGTTCTGGGCTGCAGCTAGTGGCCAGGCAACAAATAGCATGAAGGTGACTGCCAGGTTTCCAGCACCTGGTGCTCCTCCTCCATGGCCTCCACCACCCTAGCCACCACAGTATCCTGCCACACCCGGTCCCCCAGGTGCATCTCCTCAATGGCCAGGAGCCTGTTCTGGAATTTCTGGCCCACCTGATTCTTCTTCCAAGGCCTCTTCTCCTTACATTTGACCATTTCCTACTCATGAATGCTGCCTGTTGTGCACCAGGTAAATGAGCCTTCCAGCTGCTCTTCTGCCATGATGACCAGTAGGTCCAGGAGACAGGTGTGGTCCTGGGTCCTCTGCTTCTGGAGCTGGTGCACATTCAGGGCCCCAGCTGAGGCTGGTAGTAACCCATAAGTTGCATCCTGGCTCGCAGCTGGTGCCTTTCTCCTGCATGGAGCTGCAGGACCTGCAGAGCCAGGAGAAAGAGGCTGTTTGTGAGACTTTGCAACATTTCTGACTTAATATGCTGTATACCAGAAGGCTGTGTGCTTCCCATCCTCAGATTGAAGCTTGTGCATGCATGGGTGCCCACAGACAATGGTAAGTCAGCCAGGTAGGCCCTGATGTAGACCCCTGTCCCTAGTGACTTCACTGGGGCAGGTGGGCTGCTGGGTGTTTGCTGCAGCCAGTCTGCTT
>NW_005842558.1:1001501-1007767 GCF_000455745.1 Alligator sinensis | reverse complement strand
CCCTCTTCTCACACCAGGACAACCCTGCCTCATGGCAGGCCCTGTTACCATGGCTCCAGACTCTCTCCCTGGCCCTGCTTCTCCTTCAGGCCATGCCATCTTCTGCACTCCTGCTGAGTCCACAGTGCCTGGACTTCGGCATGAGGGGCTCCCATCTGACTGAGATGCAGAGTTGGTGTCACCCCCACCCTACCCCCATGGGACCCCTTCAGAGAGTCATTATGGGGCCAGCCCCACCCCACACCTGCCCTGCACCCTGAGTGTGCCCCTGCTGAGTGTGTCTTGAGTGCCCTATGGGGAGATGTCTGCATGAACTGAGGGGTATCTAACCCCATATGTCCTGCTACTGCTGCTCACCATGGTTCTCCTGGCACACCTGTGATCCTGGTGTGGTGTGCCAGTAGGGAACACTCCTGTGCTGATCTGTCTTCCTTGCTGTACCCGACTAAAAACCACACTTTAAATGCTTCACCTGGGGCACCTAAGTCTGGCCAATCCTCTTCCTGGAGCAAACCCACAAGCCTAGGGTAAACATTGCCACCACCCAGACCTTGATCTTTGTTAGGGCTCTGTGCACCCATGTACACAGAGCCTGTAGACCTTGGGGCGCTTAGCCTACCATGATATTTTGGGGCACTTCTTTTAGCCTGAAGCATTCACAAGGAGCCTCCTGTGTAGGAGAAAAGTAAAAAACCATGGCCACCTGAGCCAAATGAGCAAAGGGGAGCTAGAAAGACTTGCCTCGCCCCTCTCAAGCACATACAGTGACATTGGTGATGTGTAGGGGGTGCATGCGGGTGCAAGTACACCGCCTGAGTGTGGCTGTGCACACCCTGTGAAAAAGGCATTGCGGACACTACCAGCGGCACCTGAGGGAGGTTGTTGCTCGCCACCCCGCACTTGCCATTGACACCACCAACGGCATCTGTGGGCAGTCCACAATCATGGCTGGCTGCTGCCGACACTGCTGGTAGTTTTTGCAGGTGGTCACTGACCACTAGTCAGGGCTCACCACCACCCCTCCTGACTGCCAACAGTGCAGCAGCCACCTATTGGAGCTCCGTGCTTGCCATGGCCATACTCCCGCCACTGACAGCACTTCTGCTGGGAGCTCACTGTGCCCCCCCAGTCACCAGGAATACACGGGTTCATGCACAGTGAGTTGTGCTGTAACAGATAGCTTTATTGATCAAAAACAGAGAGCCTGGGGATAGGGTATAAGACAGAGGAATATCAAAAGAGAAACGCCTTAAGCAAAATAGAATAGGCTTGTTGGCCTATTGATAGGCATCTAGACTACTTCATCCTAAATTACTGGCTAAATTTCAGGTAAGTTACTCACATGTTCATCCAGAGAGTGATGGAGCTCTGGAGGCCTTTTGCTTGTTTCAGTGTACCAAAAATGTCTGACCCTCTCAAGAGGGAGTGACTCCTTTTATAACTTTTTTTTTTACCTTGTCAGTAAGTTCCAACCAAAACCCAATGCCCTCAGAACACATCTGATGCAGGCTAGTTAGTTTGAAAAAATGTCTGCAACCCCCCACTGGAATGACCACTGCCTCAGATGTATTTCAACAGGACACTGGAATGAAGGAAGAGTGAGTTCCCCTCTGCCAATGGAATCACCTAAGTGACCAGGTGGATAAAGCAGCCAGAGTTTGAAACCATGAGAGAGGGGAAACAAGGGGGGGAGACTGAGCGGACTATGAGTAGGGAGACTGCCAAAAAGAGGGATTTCTCCACGCCTGGCACAGGACCCTGAGCTTCGATAGTGCAGCACACAAGCCTGCACTGCCTGACAAACTCTGCCAGCAGGGCTACCTGTACTGTATTACATGTACCTGTGCCCTGAATCCAAGGACCTCATTGCTGCTGTCATTGATACATTCCTCTGTGTATTAGAGGCCCATGCCTGCCCCATGAAAGTGTCACAGGCTGCTGCATGCTGTGGAGGACTTCTCCAGGGGCCGGGGCAAGGTGCAGTGGAGTGTGTCAAGTCAAAGTTAAATCTTGTTTTCATATAACCACTTATAATCAATCATTCTATTTGTTTTTATCATTTAGCTTTTTAACTAACTTGTATGTATTCTACTTTTATATTACTTAAGCTTTTGTATAACTCAATCTGGGCCAAACTCCATTTTATAGCAGCCTAATGATATTATATACATGTATACAGCAAAATAAGAATTTCTTTGTAATATTTAGAATGTATGGATGAATGAGTGTGGAGTGACCAGAAAAGCATTCTGTTTTGTATGCTATCATTTAATAACCTATACTAAGAAAAGGCTGAAGAAGCAGACAAAAAGTAAAGATAAGCAGAAGAAGCAAGATGTACATCTCTGCTGTAACCCTTCAATGACCCAAGGTTGCAGTAACCTCCTGTTTTGACAAAGATTGAAGAACCCAGAGTGAGAAGAATCTGCCCCAAACCAGCAGAAGAAGAGAAAAATAACTTTATAGCTTGTAAACACCCTGATACCAGCAGAAAGAGAGGAAAACAGCTTCAAGCTCCATAGACATGCATAGGAGACAGCTACTATAAAAAGTGGGCGAGAATAAAGAAGCTTTGGGTATGTTCTGCACAACTACAACAACAACAACAGATCATCAGTATGTGTCCAACAAAGTATCTGGCTCCCTTTTTGTGCTTAGTTTACCTGGCCACTAAGCTGACTCGAGCAACTAAGGATGGTAACATCTTAGCATCTTCAGAACTGTGTGTGTGTGTGTGTGTGTGTGTGTGTGCACGTGTAAGATATTTTAGTGTTTTTATATCCTCAATAAACATGGCATATTGCCTTGCCCCTTGATAAGGATCCTGCTTGTTTTTAGTATACTATATTCCCTATGTGTACAACAAGTGGAGTGGAATTGGTAGGACCCTCCCTACAGTGCAGGGGTTACCATGTGGGTGTAACAGGATTGCCCAGTTGCCTAAGTCTGTCCCCACTGGTGGTGAAGATGTGCAGTGCCTCATGGTATCCTTGGGTGCAGGGGCACAATGCCTGGCTGCCAGGGCAGAGATCTGCAGGGAGGAGCTAGTGATCCTGAGAGCTGGTGATGCTACAGCCAACGGTGTTGGGGAAGGCACCATCCCAGACTGCTCGAGCTGCTGGATGAGGCCAGGCATGGGGACCATGCCTCAGCAGGTTCCTGCCACACCCAGCACAGCATGGCAACATGGGACAGGTAGCCATGGGCTGGTGCTGTGTGAGGGACCATCACCAGGGTCTGGGTAAGCTGCTGTAGCTGGCCTGGGCCTCTGCTGCATAATACAGTGGACAGACACTGGCTTCATGTGGTCCAAGACCCCAGCATCCCCACAGGCTTTTAAGGGTTAGGGACTGGGGCAAGCAAAGAGCCACCCTAGCCCCAGGGCTGAAAAGGTCCCAGGCCCATCGCCCTAGGGGTAGCCTGCAAGTGGCCCCCTGGTGGTGGGTCTGACTGGAAGCAACTCCTGGTCAACAGCTACATATGAGTTACTGCACAGGAACTACTCCACACTTAATTTTCTACTTGCATTTGCAGGTAACAAATTAAGCACAGATTAGAGCAAATTATGGCTCAGTAAGCATCTGTATGTGTAGACAGTGACATTTGCTGCACAGTCATTTGTTCTACTGTGCAGTACAGCATCTCATGTAGATGCACCCACTGGGCATGTCCACATGTTCATTAATGTACCATTGTTATGGAGCATTAAGTTTAGTACCTGTAATAACAGCTACTTAATGAGCCATAATTTGTGCTACTGCACATTGGTGCAAACACTTTTTTGTGACAATTAATACTCATTGGATTAAATTACTGTGCATTAGTGCATTTAACACTGTTTTTTGCCAGTTGCACTAATGAATAATAGAATTATTCCAATGGGCATTAAGTGTATCATGCAGACACACTCAATGTCTCTATCCCAGCTGGTGTCAACCACACCTGCAGTACAGATGAAGTCTATGGCCCGATTTTTAGGAAAGCTGTCAGGAGCTCGTAATGATTGACTCTTCTTGTTGGGAGGCTCTGAGGCATCACTTGTACTAGGAACATCTACATGAGATGTCTTACTGCACAAGAAAGCATCACTGTCTACTTGTTCAGGTGGGTACTCTGAAATATATTGGTTTACTGTGGGTGCATCTACATGAGACACATAATGCCTTTTGGACTAACCCTACTTCACATTGGCATTGCTGGCAAAAAAACAAACAAACACTCTAATGCACTAATTTAGAGTAGTTTAGTTCAATAGGCATTAAGCAATCACAAAAAGAGTGTTCATCTGTGCTAGTGCACAGTATCGTTAGTCCAATGGACATTAAGCATGCATTAAAAAGTTAGTCTGTTCTAATGTGCATTAGTGCCAATTAAGTTTAGTACCTGGAATAATAAGTACTAATTTAAGGTGCTGTAATGTGCCATAACTATGGTGCATTAATAAACATCTAGATGCAACCTGTGTGGTTAGTTTACTACCTGCAAATACAAGTCATAAATTAACCCTGGGGCACCTTTGATGCTCAGGGCCCTGTACCAGGTGCTCAGCTATGGTTGGGCACCATGGTGATCCACAGCAGAAAGGTGTAGTGAACCAGGCATCCCTTGGTTCACTCAAACAGCTCATTGTAGAATACCTGGGGACTCTTAGTGGGTGCTCCAGGCAAACCTGCACTTCCCTGAAACCTGCACCACCACTCGGAGGGTTATGTTATGAGTACATTAGCCCCACAGCCAAAGAGTAAATCACTGCTGCCATTCATGAGTTTCTCTGCATGTGAGAGGCCCCTGGCTTGCCTAGCTGAGAGGACACTGGCTGCTCAATAAGTTCCTGCACTGCCTCCCACGTCCCTGCATGCTGTGGTGGGGAACAATGGGGGCCAGAGGGGAGCTTGGCCAGGCAGGGTGGGGAGGGGGAAGAGGCAGGGAGAGGAGAGGAGGGCCTGCTTCCCACTGCCCAGTCCCTGGCCCTGGCCCCACCTGCTCTCTGGCAGCTGACCACAACCCAGCTACAAGCCTGGGTCCCTGCCCCAGCCCTGGCCTCAGCCCCAACCCTGGCTCCAGCACTGCTTGGTCCTTGGCAGTCACCCACCACCCAGCCACTGACCCTGGCCCCACCTGAGCCTTGGCAGTCACATGTGACCCCACACCAAACCCCTCAGTAGGCCTCGGAGGAGGTCCAGTGGTGGCTGCAGCAGCCAGGGTCTTCCTGCTGTGCTCTCAGGCTGAGTCTCGTGGAGACCAGGCCAACCAGCCGAGATACCACCCACCACTCCCTCACCCACCATGTGGCCCATGAGTAGGGAAATGGCCCCTGTTGGATTAGCTCTGCCTGTGGGCCCTGATGGCCCTGGCCACATGGAGGAGGAGAGGAGGGGGATGGACACCACCTGCTCTCACCCCTGGCTGAAAGCAATACCCTGGGATGCCAGTCTCACCACAGTATCCACAGTTGTGGTGGTGCAGCTAGAGGCTGGGGTGCCAGGTGCCTCTCCCCAGGCTCCACACCATAGTGCCTCCAGCCCACCTTTCCCCCATGACACTGAACCAAACACATCCTTGTAAATACTTGGACAAATAAGAGGGGGTTTAATTGTTTTTTGTCATTAGGGTTTGAGGGAGAAGGGACTGTTCTTAGGGAGAGAGGGTGGAAGGGAGTATTCTTGTGGAGGGCGGGCAGGAGGGAGTGTGTTGTGATGGAAGGAAACAAAGATTGTTAACTGGAAATTTTCCAGAGTGTCTGTGATATCAGGGATATGCTGTGGACCTGAGGACCTCAGCCATTCAGGAATTCTACTGTAGAGGTTGGAGGAGGAGGTGGTCCACGAGTTCCTTATGGACACAGTGCCCTGTCTACTGCCACCGGGGGGGCTGGGGGGTGGGGAGGGAGTGTCCATGGTGCACTAGCCACAGGGTTCTGGTAGAGCATCACCGTCTAGTCTGAGCCTGCCCCCTCAGAGACCCCAGGAAGATTGAGATTATCCCTGTGGGGACCCCTGCCAGGCTGAATCCATCCCCCCAGAAACTCCTGCCAGGATGAGTCTGTCCCCCCAGAGACCATTGACTTGCTGAGCCTGCCCCACCACGGACCCCAGCCAGGATGAGACTACCCCCATAGCAGCCCCATACCAGGCTGAAACTGTCCCTCTGGGGACTGCTGCCAGGCTGAGCCTGCCCACCCCACCAGAGACCCCTGCCTGCCGGGGTGAGATTGTCCCTCTGGAGTTCCCAGCCAGCCTATAACTCCCCCCCCCCCCCCCCACAGA
>NW_005842558.1:993959-1001470 GCF_000455745.1 Alligator sinensis | reverse complement strand
CCCCCCCCGCACAGATACCACCTGAGCAGGAGCAGACCTGGATCTACTTAATCATATAGAGCACATCCAGACAAGCACTCATGTGCCTGATGCAGCATCTCAAAGCAATTTGAGATACAGTGAAAGGCATGCTGGGAATGAAAAAATGTTCTCCGCACTGCCTATTTGCAGTGTGGGGTCTAATTTTGATACCAGGAAATAAAATAATAATAGTAATAATAATAATAAAAACCATGCCAGAAAAAAGCGGTGGAGGGCACAGTCCTGGACCATACCCTGAAGCAACCAGAGGCTGGGTCCTCCATAGAGATACTTTGGCACCTGCATCAATATACTGGAGCAAATAGGACTGGGGCAATGCTGCAGCAATGGCTTGGACTCAGGCTCTCTCTCCATTAACTAGGGGAATGGGGGTGGGGAGATTGTGGGTGGAGTGACTGTGGGGGGCGGGGATAAGGGACCTCTGGGGGTGGGAAGGACTGTTCAGGAGGTGTGGGTTCCCCACCTGCCCCTGCACAATGCACAGCAGCACCCCCCCACCCCCACCATGCAACAGCAGCATAGGGGCACTAATAGCCCACTACTGGAAGAGCCACCCCCCAGCACAGCATAGTCCCAGCTACCTGGGACCTGTGCCACATGGTGCCACACTGGCCCAACCCAGTGGCATGCACCCTCAGGCAGAACTGCCCCAGCTCTTGAAACCATCTGGGGTCCCAGAATCTCAAGCAGAACTCACACACCAAGCCAGGTCCTGCCTTCAAGAAGTGGGCATGGCCTGATGGTGTGCAGGGCACATGGAGGCAGGACTTAGTCCTTTCCAGTGTGCAACTTCTGCATGTGGTACTGGGACCCATAGTGGCAGCAAGATCCAGCGCAGTTCTACATGAGGGCACATGCCAGCAGGGTGGATCAACCCAGGTCCCAGGTATGCAGGGACTAGGGGTGCAGAAGATTGGGGGTGGGGGGGTTATGTGGGGGTGGTGGGGGATACTTGGGGGGGGTGGGTCCTCCACCCAGTCCCCTGCATGGCTCACAGCCCACACTGCAGCAGCAGAAGCAGTAATGGGGCCCTTGGGGCCACTGGCAGAGCCCCAACCACTGTTGCCTGTACAACATGGCATCACACTGGCCCAGTGCACTCATGCATGCCCTCAGCCAGAACTGGGCCACCTCTGCTGTCACCCAGGCTCCTGTCACCATACACAGGGGCTGTACACCCTTTGCACTTCTCTGGGTCCTGCCTGCATGAAGCTGGCCTGGCCAGAAGGCACATGGGAAACATGCAGGCAGGACCCAGCCCAGCTCAAAGGTGCAGCACTGTAGAGTACAGGCAGTGTGGTTTGGGGCTCTGCTAGTAGCTCCAATGACCACTGCTACTGATGCTGCTGTGGGGCAGATTGTGCAATGGGGGGGGGGGGCAGGCAGGGGGGGGAACCACCCTTCCCAAGCAGTCCCCCAACCTCCACACACACAATTCCCCCATCCCAACAGTCCCACCACCCCCACAATCCCCCCACAACCTGCCACAAAACCCACACTCCCCAAGCCCCATACACCACAGAAACCTCATCACCAGAAAACATCCACCCAAACCCCCTCCCACAAAATCTACACCCCTTCCCTCACAAACCCCATGTCCCCCCAAAAATATCACACCCTGTGTGCCCAGCCACCCAATGGGTTGTGACAGGACCTGCTGCTGGGAGCCACAGCTACAGGGACAACTACCACATTGCAGCCCTGCCCCATGACAACATCAGTGCTGAGACATGTGGCCCCAGGCTGGGGGTGGGGGGGGAGGGAGCAGTGCTTCTGGTCCCAGGAACCTCTTGGGTGTGTGATGAGCTAGGGGTAGGGGTTTGGTGGCAGCAGGGGTTTGTGTGAGAGAGAGGGAGATGAGGACTGGGAGTGGGGGAGCGCTCTGAGTAGGATAGGCCACCAGAGCCAAGCTTGTTGCCCCCTGCCTCCTTTAGGGAAGCCTTTGCAGGGGTAGGCCACCCTGGAAGAGAAGGGGATTGCCCAGCCCAGTCCATGAGCAACAGCTGAGTGCTTCCCGGGAATGGAATGGGGATCACTGGGGCCTGGGCACGGGTGCAGGGAACAGAACAGCAAGGACTGGCACTGCTCAGGGCCACAAAGCAGCTGGGACAGCTGCATCTGGACCCATGTACTGTTGTTGGGACAGAGCTGTGGCTGGGAGGGAGCTGGTGGGGACTGTGAGTTGGGGCTGTGAGTTGGAGTGAGGGGAAATGGAAGGGGCAGGGGACTAGCAAATCAGTGCTGCTCAGTGCCTCACATTCTGGTGAGTAAAGGCAGCAGCGGCAGCTCAGATTTTTCTATGAAAAAAACCAAAGCAAACACCAAATTGTATAGGTATTTAGAATTCATTTTATTATGATGACAGAGGCACTGGTAGGCTTCTAAATTGTTTTAAACTTCATATGTTCCCATGGGGTCATTTCCTACCCCAGATGCATACTATGTGCAGTATCTTAAAATTAATTCATTCAAAAAAAAAATTAGGACATATCCCCAAGGAACAGTCAGCATGCACAAATGGTTTGCTCTCTGTGGATGAAAAACTGCCCAGGGAAACATGTTACCTTAAGCATGAATGTTTTTCCACATGGGGTAACAACTTACCTCAAGCCCATGTTAACGCATTGGGGTAACTTGTTATCCCAATGCAATTGTTGTATAAATGACAGACCTAGACCTGTTTGGCCACTTTGGGTGGATGCATCTGAAAGGTCAGCATTCATTCACACTTCATTCATGTCCAGTTCTGGTATCCACTGTAACTAATGTATGGCCATCCTCCACTCTGCTTTTTGCTTTTGGTGGGGAACTCACTTCCTATGTTCCAAAGAAGTCCAAAATTGTGCTGTTTTTGTCAAGCATGAACCATGACCTGTCAGTGGGTGGAGAGGAAAGAAAGTGAAACATTATCCATGACTACAATAAAAATAAGGGTGGGGTGGATAACCTTGACCACTTAGTCAGTATGATCACCTACAGATGGAAAATCAACAGGTGGCCAATTACATTATTTTTCAATATGCTGGATGTGGCTGACATTGCCAGTCTCATAATTTGGCTAGGCCACAGTGCAAACTGGAAGCAAAGATCACATTTAAGAAAATGGCACTTTTTTTTGAAAGATCACATTTAAGAAAATGGCACTTTTTTTTTTGAAGAAGCTTGGAGAAAAGTTGATTGATGGACAAATCAAATGAAGAATAATGGATACACATAATCTGTCTAAGTCCATCAAGTCTGGCATGACTGTCCTAAATTACAAATTGCCACAACACACCCCAGTCGAACCTTCTGCAAGCATGAGTGGGTGTTGTGCTTTTTGTCAAGGACAGATGACTGCAAAACCTGGAAACTATGAGAAGATTGTAGGCAATTTGCTTGTTTGCACCACAGTACATCACTGATACTTTGTGAGGAATGCGATATTTATTTAAAACAGTTAGGAAATGTTTTGAAAGTAATTGTTAGTTTGAAAACAGTGCAAACTGCAGACGTAGCAAATTGTTCATTCACATTTTGAAACTCTAAAATAAGTTTCAATTTTGTTCATAGTTCTAATTAAATAATATTTTGGGTTCAAATCATCATAAATACTCTTTCAAACAATCTGTATGTTTAATACATAGTTTTTGGTACATTTATACTGTTGTCACTGGTTATATTTTGTTTGTGCAGGTGGAGTAACAAGTTACCCCATGAGACCAACAACAGTTATGGTTTCATGAGCATGGATGAGCATTAAAATTGTAATATATCAATAAAACATTGCCCAACTGATCTCTTTATTTATAATGGTGTTTCATTTTAATCATGGAAGAGCACCAATTTTATGTATTTTAATGAGAGAATTTGTGTTTGTTATCAGAGAATTTTCAATTTTTAAACAGGGAACATGAGGATCTCTTCTGGTGAGGCAAGTGGCAAGCCCTGGGCAGAGGATTCTGCCCAGGGCCTGCTTTGGGGGCCCAGCTGGAGGGCAGACAAGGTGGCTGGCCTGGCCATTTGGGAATGGCCAGGTCACCTGTCCAGAGGCCCAGGGAATATGGGGAAGACAACAGTCCACATTAAATCAGTCCCAAACAGTTAGAACATTTGGACGTGTTCAAGTCTTCTGGGTCAGATGACCTGCATCTGAGAGTCCTGAAAGAACTGGCAGAGCTCACTGCAGGGCCCCTGGCAAAGCTGTTCCAAGAGTCATGGAACTCGGTAGTCCCAAACAACTGGAAGAGGGCTAACATGGTATCCATATTTAAGAATGGAAAGAGGGACAACCCTTCAAACTACAGACCAGTCAGTCTGACATCAGTCCTGGGAAAAAAACTTTGAAAAAATTCTCAAGGCAGCCATCAACCATAAGCATGTAACTGGTGGGGCATTAAGAAGCAAACAGCATGGCTTTGTTGAGGGTAGGTTATGTCTAACAAACCCAGTGTCTTTTTTTGACCAGGTAACTAACCAGATGGAGAAGGGACATGTGGTTGACATAATTTACCTGGACTTCAGCAAGACCTTTGATACATGAGACACTTTCAACTGAACTGTAGGGTACTGGTATAGACCAGTCTACAGTGAGGTGCATTGGTAATTGTCTCTGAGGCCAATCCCAGAGATTTATAATAGATTCATAGATTCATAGATGTAAGAGTCAGAAGGCACCTCAATAGATCATCAAGACTGACCCCCTGCATAGGCAGGAAAGGGTGCTGGGGTCAGATGACCCCAGCCAGATGCTTATCCAACCTTCTCTTGAAGACCCCCAGGGTAGGGGAAAGCACCACCTCCCTTGGGAACCCATTCCAGATTTTGGCCTCTCTAACCACTCAGATGGGATGGCCTTATCCTGGAGAGCCATCTCCAGTAGCCCAGGGATCAGTACATGGGCCAGTGCTCTTTAACATCTGTATCAATGACTTGAATGAGGGGGTGAAAAGCGCAATGCTTAAGTTTGCCAATGACACCAAGCTGTGGGGAAATGCAGGCACATCTGACTAACATTTGCAAAGGCTTGGTTTATTGCAAGCTGAGTGGGTAAGCTGTGTGGCAGAAAGCCACCTTTGTCTCTCCCCAAAGTCTCGACTCTGTGACAGTTTGATAATGATGGGCCCAGCAGAGAGACACATTCACACCTTTACCCTATCTCTTTAGGTAACCTGAGCTGGGTACATTCCTGAGGTAGTGGGGAAACCTGCTCCCTCTGGCTATGTGACTAGTATCACATACCTGGGTGAGGGGCTTCCTCCCTGGTAGGCTAGAGTCTGCCCGGCAACTATTGATTTATTTCAAATTGGCTGGCTGACAGCCAACAGGTGCTGACCTCCATTGGAGCCAGTAAATGAGGTCACAAGGGCTATATAAAGTAAGGACTGCCAGGAGGGAGGGAGCAGCAGTCATGAGGGATACTTGGGAACAAAGAAGAGCTGTACCATCTGAAACTTGCTGTCTCTCTCAGAACTCATGATCAAGGAACTGCCTGCCTCCAGAGGGAATCTCCAACAGCCTCTGGATGATACTTGTGAGTAAGCTAACTGAGATGCAACTAGATATACAGCTTGCAGTAACTCAGATGTGAGATCAAAGGCTCCCCCAGCCACAGGAGTTAGCTCGATGGGATTTCTCTGATATTGCTCTACCCTGTACCACCCTATTCTAACCCTACCCTCTGCAACCCCCACAGGCTCTCAAGGGGGAGAGAAGAGAGCTTGCGGACCCCAGACCCCAGGAACAAGCCCCCAGAGGGGCGTACGTACCTCCTGGAGAGCAGCAGGAGCAGGAGCCGCGTTCACAGCCACAGCCATGCGAACCGGCATTACGCCAGCTGTGGCATCAGCCGGGTGTAACAACCTAATGACACCCACGCAGCCGTATCAGCAGCTGCAGGAAGATTTAAAAACCCCGGCGGAGCGGGGATGAGGGGAGAGCCGGAGAGAGTGAGCACGTGCTGGCAGCTCATGGGGCGAGCTCTGGCATGGGGAGGAAGCAACCTAGCCTGCGAGGCTCTAGCAGGCAGCCCAGGGAAGGGCTTTAAGCCTCCTACGGGAGGCAGAGCAGGAGGCAGACAAGAAGAGCAGGCGGAGGCACTCTTGCACACACCTGAAGGAGCTTGCACTCAGGGGGCAAGGGAGCTCCCTACTTGTGGTAAGGGAGCGGAAACAGCTGAGAATCTGGGAGGGAGCTGGAATAAGGGGGATAACCCTGCAGCTCCTCCTGACCCAGAGGAATATTTTCTATAAAAAAAAAAAGATAAGAAAAGCTCCCTCCAGAAGGGAGGGAGAGCAACTGGAACCCCGGGACCAGTCTGAGGCCGTCATACGAGGCCAGGAAACATCTGTAACGCATCATCCAATGGCTGGCATGTGGATGGGGTGTAGGGGAGGCGGAGCCCCGTGGAACACCAAGTCGAATGACAGTGAGTACCACCGTCTATCGGGAGGCCCCATCCATGCTAAGATCTCCACTGTAGACCCCTCTTAAAGTGCGTTTAACATCCAAGTCATGGCAGTTGGGTTGAGTACCCGTACAATTATTAGGCCTGTGTTTCCCTGAGGACACAGGACCCAGACAGTCCCTTCTCAGGGTGGTGGCAGCACACGTTACCCCCAGCCTCTGCGGTGGGGCTCAAAACAGGGTCTGCCAAGGGCTTAGGCGCCCCTGGAGGGACACGTGGAGTCTGGAAGGTGGATGGGAGTAGTGAGGTGGGAGGCTCAATGCAGGAGCTCCCCCTACTGGCCTTCCATAAGCTGTGCCTAAGAACTTTGCAACAAAGGTGGCAAAAAGTTTGCAGAGGGTGCAATAGCTTTTCCAAATGAAGGGTATGCTGTGCACAATGCACACTTTTTATTGGAGAATTTGAACTGTGACCAGAGCCCCCATTACAAACCCCAGGCTCTGACTGGCTACTATAAAGCCATAAATACTGAGGGAGGGAAAAGCATCTGGGGTGGAGCCAAAAGAGAGCAACACCAGCCTGGAGAGAGGGGCAGAACAAGAAGATGAATATGAGCAAACAGTATGATGAAGTTTCCACAAGGGCAAATAGAACTCTGGTGTGTATCAGCCAATGTATTGTGAACAGATCCAAAGAGGTGCTCCTCCCCCTATACTCAGCATTTGTGCAGCCACAGGTGGAGTACTGTGTCACGTTATGGGCACCACAATTCAGGAAGGATGTGGATAAGCTCAAAAGGGTCACCTGTATGATTAGGGGCACGGAGGATAGGCCTTATGAGGAAAGACAAACCGGGTTTTTTCAGTCTGAGCAAGAGAAGACTAAGAAGTTACTGGATAGTAGGGATGTGCAAAACAGCACCATTTCATTTTGACTTCCATTTCACTGTTTTGATGGGATGGTGTTTCATTTCAAGTTCCGTTTCATTTCAAATCATTATTACGGTTTGTTTCTTCTAAACTGTTTTGTTGTTTTGAAGCTATTTCAACATTTTTCCCATAGACTATAACTTTATCATTTCCTG
>NW_005842558.1:986512-993795 GCF_000455745.1 Alligator sinensis | reverse complement strand
ATGGTATCCCCTGCTGAGGGCACAAGGTATGCCAAGTTTCAAGGAGATACATGCGGAGATTTTTGGGAACCTGCACCTCAAGCTGCTGACAAGCAAAACTCATGACATGTGTGACTGTGTGTTCATTAAGGCATGTCCTCTACATTACATGGTAGTGTGCCACAATGAGGCCTCCTCCTCCCCTACAGCCTCATCTCAATCCACCACTTTAATGAAAAAATTATCAAGGCTTGTCACAACCCAGTTAAGTAGTGCCCATGTCACAAGCAAGAGAAACCATTCAAAGCAGTTTATTTTTCACTAAGGTAACTAAGGGTTAACAAAAGTTTTTGCCAGTAACCGCTTTTTTGCTGCGCATGTCAAAAAGAAATTTATTGCTGCGCCACTAACAGAGATAAAACTTTTGCCTTCTTTGCTTTACATAAATCATTGTAATTGGTCGGAATGACAGGGGAGTGTCCCTGCTACAAACACCCTAATGAAAACCACTATATAACTGGTGATTCTAATTAAATTTATGACGTGGTGAAAAGCAATTGGCTAGTATACAAGTAAAACCCCGATACACTTCCGCAAAGAAGAAGAAGAAGGGGGACCGCCATACGCACCTGGGAGACCTCTGAACATACGTGTCAGAGTAACTGGCAATTTGTGCCAGTGCCCCCCCTCGCATCTCAACCCAATCTCAGACGTAAATCAACGACCGCTGCTGGCCTGACCATTTTTCTGCCCGACCATTTCTATCTGACCACTTATGCAGACTGACCTACGAACCCTAAGCTGTAACTAACCAAGTATCTTTGACCTCCGTCTTTCACCACCTTGACGGCGTGAGTAAATAATCTTGCTTTGCAAACGATAAGCGTCCGCCTAATTAATTCCACTCCAAGCATCACAAGTACCCTCCTGACGGCTTCTAAGGTCCCGCCCCCCCGCTGCAGTGCACGGCAGCGACATAAATAACCACAGGTAAGAAATAAGCAGTGCAGTAGCACTAGCAGCCAAACTGTCACATAGCCTTCCTTTCCTTTCCTTTCCTTTCCTTTCCTGCAGGGGTTTCTTCTGCAGCACCTGCCAGAGAACTCTCCCTTCCAGCCCCATCCCTGGGGCTTAGGTGTGCCCAGGGCCCTGCCTCCTTCCTGTCAGCTGACTGGGGACAGATGCTAGAGGTGTAGGTTGTAGCCATGTTGGTCTAAGGGGTGTAAGTTGTGGCCATGTTGGTACACAGATATGGCACTGGCAAACAAGGTTTTTTGGGTCAATCTGGTATCTTTTAGTATGTCAACTGAATAGTTAGAGAAATATATCTTAGCAAAATTTTGGATGGAAAAACCCTTCATCAGACTGAGGAAGCACCTGCAGCTGGTGCGTGCACTTTTCCTGGATGGAAGGAATAATAATAAAGAAGCCAGTCTGACATGCCTGGGATCTCCTTCTTCCCCATAGCCCCAGCCCATACCTCCAAGTTTGTCCTGGAATGGGAGCTCAGCGGGGACATGTTCTTATGCTGCTGGACGGTGATGCAGTGAGTGAGGCCTCCAGCTCTGAGAGCAGGGCATTAAATGATTTAAAAAATGAAAGAAGTAAATAGATGCAGACAAAGTGAGGAGGGTGGCACTCACTCCATCTGCACCTGGAACTTGGGTAACCCCAAGTAACTTGGGGAATCTTCTGCTGCTGGGGTTACCCAAGACAATGTACTCTTTAACGTCTTCATCAGTGACTTGGACGAGGGAGTGAAATGTACTCTGTCCAAGTTTGCAGATGACACAAAGCTATGGGGAGAAGTGGACATGCCGGAGGGCAGGGAACAGCTGCAAGCAGATCTGGACGGGTTGGACAAGTGGGCAGAAAACAACAGAATGCAGTTCAACAAGGAGAAATGCAAAGTGCTGCACCTAGGGAGGAAAAATGTCCAGCACACCTACAGCCTAGGGAATGACCTGCTGGGTGGCACGGAAGTGGAAAGGGATCCTGGAGTCCTAGTGGACTCCAAGATGAACATGAGTCGGCAGTGTGACAAAGCCATCAGAAAAGCCGATGGCACTTTATCGTGCATCAGCAGATGCATGACGAATAGATCCAAGGAGGTGATACTTCCCCTCTATCGGGCGCTGGTGAGACAGCAGTTGGAGTACTGCATGCAATTCTGGGCGCCACACTTCAAGAAGGATGCGGATAACCTGGAGAGGGTCCAGAGAAGGGCCACTTGTATGGTTAAGGGCCTGCGGACCAAGCCCTACGAGGAGAGACTAGAGAAACTGAACCTTTTCAGCCTCCGCAAGAGAAGGTTGAGAGGCGACCTTGTGGCTGCCTATAAGTTCATCACGGGGGCACGGAAGGGAATTGGTGAGTATTTATTCACCAAGGCGCCCCCGGGGGTTACAAGAAACAATGGCCACAAGCTAGCAGAGAGCAGATTTAGACTGGACATTAGGAAGAACTTCTTCACAGTTAGAGTGGCCAAGGTCTGGAACGGGCTCCCAAAGGAGGTGGTGCTCTCCCCTACCCTGGGGGTCTTCAAGAGGAGGTTAGATAGGCATCTGGCTGGGGTCATCTAGACCCAGCACTCTTTCTTGCTTATGCAGGGGGTTGGACTCGATGATCTATTGAGGTCCCTTCCGACCCTAACATCTATGAATCTATGAATCTAGAAGTGTTAGGGAGACTGTATTTGGATCTTGGGGAGCACTGGATTTGCAGCTGAATAAAGGCATGACCTGTCGCCTAGAAGAGCTGCTAACCATAAGGCAGAATGATATATTAAAAGTAACATTGTAAAACACTTAGGCAAACATTTTCTTAACAATATAGTAGTGTTGTAAAGTATGTATCATTAGAAGATGAAGCAGATTTTGCTTATGAGTGCTTATGCTAAGTAACCATCATAACTGTGTCAACCATTTTCAAATGAGTCTGTGTAAGTCGGTGTGCTGTGAATGAGGTGATGTCTTAGGAATGTGGAAGATGGTACAACGTGGGACTTAAAAACAGACTGGAATGTGAAACACAAAATGTGACTGATAACAGAATCTGAGATGAACATATGTGAAAAGGTGAATGGTGATTGTTGAAGAAGTCTCCAGAAGCTTCCTGGTTTTGGTCAAAGTCCGTCCAGTGACTGAAGAAGTGGGGTGAAGGTCTTAGACATGCACTCATGGCAAAAAGACATGTAAATGAATGAAATGCATAGGAAATTCCATGCTAATGAAGTAAACAGTAAACAGAGGCAGAGCTTGGGTGGAAGGAGGAGATATGGGTGGAACAAGGGAGGGACCAAGGTGCAGTAAATGTTAATGAGCATAAACCAAGGTGTATATAATGTAAAAAAAATAATGTTCAGTGCAGGTCTCCTGTTTGTTGGGTTTTTTGGGACCTTTGCCTGAAGCTGTCTCCATTTTGAATAAAGCTGTTGTGAGCAATGTGTGCTGGTGTTTGCTCCCTGCTTGCTCTGGCTAATGAGTAACAGGATCCATGAGCAATTGGATTGTCATCTTCCTAGTCATTGGGCACTGCATGGAGTCGGGGTCTAACAATAAGGAAAAACTTCTGTTCCTTAAGGGTATCTAGAATCTGGAGCACACTCTAAGCAGAGGTGGTGCAGTCACCATCCTTGGAGGTGTTTAAGAGGAGACTGGACAAGCACCTTCTTGAGCTCATTTGAGCCCAATAAGCTCCTGTCCATAGCAGAAGACCAGACTTGATGATCTTTCATAGAATCAGAGGATTGGAAGGGACAAGCTTCTATGATTTGGGGCTAAGAGGACACACTTTGATATTTCAAAGAGCCACTGCAATGAGAGCATCTGGGCAATACCTGCTCAGATGGCAGAGCAGGGGCACCAGAAGACATGAGAGCAATGCTGCCTCAAGGCAAACTGGAAGGCCATGGCCCACTGGCAGCTGGTCTAGAGGTGCAGGAGACTTTTCTGTAGTGTCCATGCCATAGCCCAGATATCCATGAGGTTCCCACCAGACCTGGCATGCATGTAGCAATAGGGCCATGGGTCCCAGAAGGCAGATGGTGTCAGAGGTGGCAGCAGGTCACAGCCAACCCACAGCCACCACTTGCATACTTCTACAATGGATAGAGGGTGAAAGGGTGATTCTAACTTGGAGCTGCTTCAACAGACCATCTGGCAATGGGATGTGGGGGCAGTAGTGTCCCCATATGTCAACTGGATTAAGGCACGTGTGCTTGCAGCAGCTCAAATAAGAGCAGCACAAATTTGTGCCTCAGCACACATGCCTGAACATGCACTTTGGTGTGGGACAAGTTGTGCCACTTGCGGCAAACTGACCCTGCCCATTTCTTCCTGGATCTGAAGCCATAGGGAGCAGAAGGCTGGGTCCAGCATTTGTGCTAACGCCACTAATATAAAAAGCTGCCCTAGTGAGCAGCTCAGGAATACTTGCTTTCATGCCCAAATAGTTGACATATGGGGACATTAGCCCCTTGTGCCAGCTGCACTGCCACAGAAGCCCTGACCTAGCATGGACCCTGCTCCATAGACAATGGGGGAGGGGAAGAAGGGGCATCCCAGCAGCTGATTGCTGACCCCAGAAGCATCAGTGGCAAAACTGGAAGGGCCACCGGCCCTTCTCAGGGAGGCACCAGCCAGTGATCCCTGCTCCCTGGCTGGTGAGGGCCAATCATAGGGGGGCACATGTCCCACCCGTGTGTCCCCCCATGTGTACACCTATTCCCTGCACCCTCTACCCACTGCAGCAGTCTGACAGCAGGGCCCATGTATCCACCCCATTGGACCTGCAGCACCCACCAACAATAAAACATCCTCTTTCCTGTCCAAACTATTTAAAATGTGGCTTGCGTCTGTGCCCTCCTGAGGTAGGTGGCCATGGGGTGGGGGGTTATGGGGCAGGGCCTGGGGACAGGCAGCCAGCACTCTGGTTTCTGACCATTCCCTCACAGTTTCACATGCCACATTAAGGTCATCAGGTGGGGAGATCACCCAAAGGTGATGGCACCCACTGGTCCCCTGACACAGCTGGCTCTTCATATGACATCCAGTGGCCAGAGCCAGCAGGGCTGGAATGCAGTCCTGGCTCTGCTATAGGCAACTCTGGCTTCATGCCCATGTGGAGTTGGGGTAAGCAGTGGTTCTGGCCCCAGGGAGGGGAGCTGAGTGGCAGGGGACCCAGGGCAGGGGTCGGGGTGTGGCAGAATACCATCCTTGTCTCTGTCCAAAACTCTTCTATGTGGGAATTTGTTTAACATGGTCACTGCAAAGGGCAGACTTCTCTGCCCTCTCTCTCAGGTGGCCCTGAGTTGTAACCTGAGCTGGATAGATTCCTGAGGGAGGGGGGGAAACTGCTCCCTCTGCCAATGTGACTGGCATCTACATGGGTGAGGGGCTTATGGTTCTAAGAAATGCCAACCTGACTGGAAGGCGGTTAGAGACCCTATCAGTCTACCCGGCAACCAGTAATGCATTTCAAATTGGTTGGCTGGCAGCCAACAGGTGCTGGCCTCCATTGGAGCAGGTAAATTAGGTCATAAGGTCTAATTAAGTTAAGGACTGCCCAGGAGGAGGAGCAGTATCCATGATGAAAACGCAGGGAGAGAAGCTGGACCACCTGAAACTTGCTCTCTCTCTTGAAACGCGTGATCAATGAACTGCCTGCCTCCAGCAGGAAACTCCACCTGCCTCTGGATGCCACTTGAGAGTAAGATATCTGAGCTCTAACTAGATATACAGCTTGCAGTAACTCAGATGTGTGATCAAAGGCTACCCAGCCATGGGAGTTTGCTCTAAGGGATTTCTCTGATATTGCTCTACCCTGTACGCTATTCCAAACCTACTCCTTATAACCAATAAAGTTCTCCATGGTACCTAGCATGGGAGACTTTTTAGGAGAGGGTCTAGATTATGCCTTGGGGTCCTCTTGGTTCATCTGACTAAGGGAAACCTCTATTTGTGCTTCAGACTAAGGGAAGCACCCCAAGTTCTTGCAGTAAGTCAAACACTCTCAAGAGCTACTAGGCCTGTGTTTCCCACTGGGCACAGGGCCAGGATCAGTCCAGACCCAGGATGGTGGTGGCATTACCCCCAGGCTAACGGGTTTTCTCCAGAAAGGAGGTTAGCCAGATGTGAAGAACCCCCAGGGAGGCACTCAGAGCCTGGAAGGTGGTCAAGTGCAGTGAGGTGGGTGGCTTAGCATAGAAGCACCCCCTACTGGCCCGCCACAGGGGAAAGCGCCTCCTGGCAGGTGGAGGGGGCACTGGACCTCTGCCCAGGCCTCAAAAGGGGCCTGTTGCTGGCTGGCTCCCAGGGGGATGGAGGACCTACAGTCAGGGGCAGGGCAGGAGGTGGAATGAAGGTGACTGCAAGGGCAAGGGTAGTGTACAGACCCCTGTGGTCCTCCTTCATGGCCTGCATTGCCCTAGCCATGGCCACACCTTTCTTTCACAGGGCCTCCATGCATTCACACTCCATGGCAAGGAGCTGTGCCCTGAACTCCCAGTCCATCTGGTCCTGTCTTTCCTTGTGCCAGCCTTGCGCCTTCTTGTGCTTGTCCTGTGCATTGTTGTGGGTCATGTCCTCCTCCCACCATCTGTCCTGCTGGCAATGTCTTCCACCTGCCACATCCACACATCTACCTGCTGGTACCCCATGACCATCACCAGATGGTCCAGGAAAATGGTCCAATCTTGGATCCTCCTCCTGTAGAGCTGATGCATTCCCAGGGCATCAACCATGGATGGTGGTGACCCTGAGACCACATTCTGGTTGCCAGCTGTGGCCTCTCCCCCTTGTACAGATGCAGAACCATGAGAAAAAAGGTGTTTGTGAGATTATACAACCTTTCTGAGGTGCTCTATGCCAGGGGTCATGCGGTGTCCAGCCTTATATGGGATTTGGGCATTCACAGGTGGCAAGAGCTCATGGTAAATCAGCTGGGCAGGCCTGGTCCCAGGCAGCCACCAGCTAAGGGCACCATGCCCACTCACTCCCCAGGGCCTGGTAAGCCATGGGGTGCTGGCCACAGGAAGCCTACCTATCCCACCCCCTTCCCAGGCTGGAACAGGCTAGGTGCCTGGCAGCATCTGCTCCCATGGCTCCAGACTCTGTTTCCTCCCTTCTCCTCCTGCAGGTCAGCCTGTTTTCTGTGCTGCTGCCAAGACCATGGAACACAGGCTTGGGGGGCTTGGGGATCCCAGAGGACAAGAAGGAGCTACCCACACCCCCACCCTACCTTCAGGTGGCCTCTCCAGGAAGGCGCCCCAGGGTGACCCCCCCCCCTACCCCAGCCGTGCTCCA
>NW_005842558.1:978328-986502 GCF_000455745.1 Alligator sinensis | reverse complement strand
GTCCCAGGTGTTGCATGAGGAGCTGTTTGCACATACTGAGGGTGCCCAATCCACTACATTATGCTGATGATGATTCCTATGGTGTCCCATGTGAACCTGTGCAGTTACCATTGTACCCTAAACATCAACAGTGTACAGGGAAAACCCAGGCTGTCCTGCAATCTCTTTCATTGCCTGGAGGCCTATATGTGGCTCTGCTACATGTCTGAATCTCCCACAGCTAAAGAGGACATCACCAACAGCACTGATGCTTTCCTTGGAATGTCAGAGGCCCATGGCTGCCTAGCTGTGGGAGTATGGGCTTCTCAACAAAGTTTTTCACTGTATCCTACCTGCCTGTATGCTGTGGTGGCAGAACCTGGGGAAAAGCGGGGTGCAGCCAGGCCAGGCAAGGAGATGGGGCCAAGGAGATGGGCTGGGTGCCCAGGTGGGGAGGTCCCTACCCCCAGTGCTAGGCTTACCATAGCAGCAGGGCTGGCATGCCTAGTGGCTCCAGTCAGTCACCATGGTGAGGTCATGGTGTGCAGCTTCCAACAGACTTGTCAGGTGATGGGCATAGCATATATGTTCCTGGGCCAGGCCCCCCCTGGGGAGGATCTGGTGATGCTGGCAACCAGAGGTGGTATGGCTAGCCATGTCTCATGCCTAGGACTGAGATTGCAATGCTGTCTGGGCATCTGCTTACCTGGGCTCCCTGAGGTTCAGGTGGAGGCTCTAGCCAGGGAGCTCAGCAGGACAGGCTGCTGGTGCCCTGAGGGTCCCTCCCCAATGACACATGAACATGGGTGCCAGGCCACAGTGAAGGCTTGGGCAGGCTGACTGTGCTGCTGTACACAGCATGGCTATGGCCTGGGTTCCAGGGAGCAAGAATGGCATCCAGTTGCCACATAAAGGGCATGGACTTGTGAGCGCTTCCTGACCAATGATTGTGATTGGTGATGGTGACCCACTGTGCCCACAGGGCCTTGATCTTTATGCAGCACTGCTCTGCCAACAGATCATGCCCATGTTCCTGCATCCAACCCCATTGCCCCTCTTAGACATGGACCTCAGAGGGCCCACACCTCACGGACTGCTGCTGCACCTCTACCTTACCCTACAGTGCCATAAGGTCACCAGTCTCCTCCTGTGACTAGTTGGGGCTCCGGATGGCAGTGTATGGCATCAGTGAATATGCCATCGGAGCTCCTGTACTTGCTCTCCAGGCCTCTGTGTGACTGTACCACCTGTGCTGCTGGGCCTGGGGAGCTACCTGCAGTGCCTAGTGCAGGGTTACAGCATGGGACTAGGAGCCATGCAGTGAAGTAATGCCCTGCAGTACTTGCAGGGTCTGGGCAGGCTGCTGGGGGTTAGCTGTGGGCAGCTGGTGCTGCCCTCTGTGGCCAGGAGATGCCTGCAGGTGGACCTAGGTTCTGGCAGCCCTGGCAGGAGCTTGAAGAAGTCTTCAAGTTTGGAAGGCATGGTCCTGAAAGCCACAGAGCACTATGGTGTCAGGCAATGGTGCCATGGTGCATGCAGGCTGACACAGCTGGCCCACACCCTGTCCAGGGGCAGCAGAAGCCAACTGTCCCCTCAGACTCTGTGCTGTTATGCCCTAGGGCTCAAAATGCCTGCAGGCTCTTAAAGGGCCCAGGTCTGGGGCAGCCATAGAGGCAGCCCAGACCTCGAGCAGGAGAGAGTCCCAACCCCAGGGCCCTGGGGCTGAGTTTAGTCTGAAACCCTAGTGGCAGGGCTGACTGGAAGCAAATCTTCTCCCAGTTGGCATCTACACATGCATTACTGTGCAGTAAGTACTTACAAGTAAATTTGCTACTTGCACTTACAGGTAGCAATTTTTATCATAAGCAGTGAAGTTTACTGCATGCTAAGTATGTGCAGGTGTAGATGTGCATGATTACTGTACAGAAAACTACTCTACTGCACAGTAAAGCATCTTACGTAGACCAACCCATACAGAGGTATAGTCATGATGGAAAGACCTAAGACGTCCTGTTATGTCACTGAAGGGGATCTATGAAAATTCCTATTGGTTCATTGACACTAGGCACAATTACACAAGGCACTTACTGTGTGGTAGCCTAATGAAACTGTGCAGTAGTGTGCTGGTAAACAAACAAACAAAAAAACCCCATGCTAATAAGCTACTTAAAAGTGATATTAGGCTACTGTACAGTAACCATGAAAAACCGTACATCGGTGCTACTGTGCAGTAACAGTGGTTACTGCACATTTAGTCAGTACTCCATTAAGCAAGTACCAAACTAAATGTGCAGTAACTACTGTGCATTAATGAATGTGTAGACACACCCACTGACTACTGGCAATCCAAGAAAAATGGGCAGTAGTCTTGCCAGTCACAAATTGATCTGGAAACCTTACTGACTCATAACAAGATAACACTATCATTTTAAAGACATTGACATTACAGTGTCTAAGCTCATACATTTTAGGGCCAGTGTTGGTGTGTGCAGCTCCACACAATTGTGGTGACACAGCATCTGGTCCAGGAGACAGCAAGCAGGAAGCATGCACAGAATGACTCATCACAATGCTGTGAGGTGCAATACCATATGCATATTTCCAGGCAAAACATGTTAAAATAAGAGAAAAGCCCAAGACTGGAAATCCCCTTGAGATGCTGGGGTAGATCTTTTCTACCTGGCCAAAATGGACTCTATTCGTAGCCTTACAACTGAACCTAGCTGAGACATTTCCTTTCCTTTTCATCTAACTCATAGAAAGGGAAGGGAATCACCTCATGACCAGGCCCCAAAGGGAGCAAACATTCTCTCTCAGAAACTAATTGGCCATCTGGGCATCAGAATAAAAAGATCAAGCAGGTGATATAGAAGAGATGTAAATACACCAGATTCATTTGTGCTGGATGTCTCCCAGCCATAAGGTACAAGATGCTCTTTTTTTCAGGAAAGCAACAGTCAGTAACAGTACTTTAAAAAAAGTAGATATGAAAATGTTGTGCACTCTCTCTCTCTCTCTCTCTTTGTTTCTCTCTTATTCTTACAGAAGAGAAAAATGAAGTAGGAAGCATTAACAGTTCATATTTTCTGGGATTTTACAGGGCTGGTGAGTTTCTCATATTGCATTTCTATGTAATTTGTGATATGCATTTTGAAAACACACTGTCCATGCCTCTCAGCTTTTGCCCACTGCATGAAGGGAAAAGAAGTGAAAACCCAGTGCACTCTCTCTTTTGGAGCTGTCACTAATTTCACCAGTCCACCCTCTTTCTGGCAGCATCCCATTCTGGCACTGCATATTTTTTCCTTCTTGGCTGCCCAGTGGACTAGTTTCAAGAGAAGGGCACTTGGTTCAAATCCTACCTACATAACGCAGATAGGTTAGAAGGTATGCCCTCTGGGAGCCTAGCCTCCACCCACTAGACCAGTGTCCTAATGATTTGGCTCTTGCGTTACTAGGTGGGTGAATCCTCAACCTGCGGTAAGAAATCATTTCCTTGATGTCAGTTTCTCTCTGATTCATAGACTCATAGATTGTGAGGCTGGAAGGGAGCTTGGAAGATCATCGTGTCCAGCCCCCTGCACAAAGCTGGAAAGACAACTGGGGATCAGGTGACCCCAGCAAGGTGACTGTTTAGTCTCCCCTGGAAGATTTCCAGGGTAGGTGATTGCACCACCTGTGGAGGGAGCTTCTTCCACAGCCTGGACACCCTGATTATGCTGTTAGCAATTGCTATTCAGTGATGTGCCTATCTGGGCTATCCTATCTTGCCTGCAAAGGGAATTTCAAATATGTCACTTCAATAGCCTGCTTTGGACAAGTAAGCAACTCATAGATAAGATGAAATGGAATTTGATCTCCAGACTGAGAATTTGGTGGTCACTTGTACTGCAAAGGCTGTAATACATCTTCTCCAGGTAGTCTAAGGGGAAACTAAGTGCTTCAAGAGGCAGCTCTGCTAGGAAATGTTCTTGAGGGAAGGCAGAAATCACTGGAACCTGTGTCAATATAAGAAGAGTTTGTAAACTGGACGAAGGTTGTTTTTTTGAGTGCTCCTTAAATATGGTGAACAGAAACACTTCACTCATTTGTAATGCCCATGTTGATGAAATAGTGGCCACTAAACCTCTAAGCTGTGACTTCTATTATATGTTGAAGCAGCCACTGATTAGATACTATCAAGATGTGTTCTGTGAAAAAAAAACAAACTCCAAGTATACCAGGGTAGGATATTGTCATCATAATGAATATCACAATAATTTGGCTTTAGGGGGTTTTTTTAGAGATACATTGCTTCTAGCCTCAAAAATAAACAAAAAAGAAAATACAATCCTCTTTCCTTCTCTCCAACCTGCACTCTCTTCCCCTCCCCCCCCCCACTTCCCGTTTCATACTTACCCCCCCCCCCCACTTCCAGTTACAGAGTTATCTTATTGAGAAGACATTTAATTTCCATAAAATATTTCTCCTGGCATCATCAGACAGGAAGTAAGAAATTGATTCTGTTCTAAACAAATGTAAGGACTACAGAAAAGACCAACAAACAAACCCCCCTCCCCCCCAAATTTGATAAAGCTCTTTTGTTTTATTTTTTCTCTTTGTGTTCTATTTTTTTTTTCTTGGTAGCAAGAGCCTCGTCAAGACAAGGAAGGGGTAAAAAGCAAGGTTTGAGACAGGTTGGTTTTTGTTTGGCTTGGTTTTTTCTTTGTTTTGTTGTAGAGAGCCTCACCATCAAAAATAAATTTTGAGTTTAAAGGTATTGGGAAACACAGAGGTTCAGACAGAATTACAAAGTTCTCTATATAGAGATCTCCTTCCCCAAAATGAAGTAGCACACTTCCTTAGTGGTAAATCTTTAGTTTATTTATTGATTTCTTTTTCTAGGCCAGAGGTTGGTGAATAAATGACCATGGGGAATGAAACAGCTATCAGCTATTTTGTTCTGTCCAGCGTTTCCAGTGACCCACAGCTCCAGCCTTTCCTTTTTGTGGTGTTTCTACTCATATACCTACTAACTGTGCTAGGGAATGGGGTGATCATGGTGGTGATAAGAGCTGATATTCGCCTTCACACCCCAATGTATTTTTTCCTATTCCATTTATCCTTATTGGACATTTGCTATTCTTCTATCATTGTCCCAAAGATTCTGCAAAATTTGATGGCAGAAAAGAAAATCATTTCTCTCCATGACTGCCTTGCCCAGATGACCTTAATTATTCTGGTGGCCATTACAGAACTTTTCATGCTCTCAGCAATGGCCTATGATCGCTATGCTGCCATCTGTGACCCACTGCATTATGTGGGGACCATAAATAAGCAAGTACGCATAAGGCTGGTGGGTGGTGCATGGCTGATTGGCACAATATATGCACTGACCAACACTTTTCCTGTGTTACATTTACATTTCTGTGGCCCCAAGGAACTGAACCACTTCAGTTGTGAGGTCCCATCTCTACTAGAAAGGTCCTGCACAGACACCTCCATTAATAGCATGATATTTCTCGTTTCAACTATGTTTGTGTTTCTCACGTCATTCCCCATCACCCTGGTCTCTTACATCTGCATCATCTCCGCCATCCTCAGGATACGCTCTGCTGAGGGTAGGTGGAAAGCATTCTCTACCTGCAGCTCCCACCTCACTGTGGTTGTTCTGTATAATGGGTCTGGTTTGTTTCGGTATCTGAGACCCAAATCAATCTCTTCAGTGGTTCTTGACACATTCGTCTCCATGCAGTATGGTATCATAACTCCCATGTTAAATCCTCTCATCTACAGCCTGAGAAACAAGGATGTAAAGGCAGCTCTGGGGAATATACTGGGGAAAACACAAAGCACATGAATGTTTGTCAACATTTGAAAAGCATGTTGTAGTTTAAGGGGAATCAAGTGTTAAATTAGTTTACTGTCCTGTCACTGGTTGGCCTGGGCATTTAGCCTGTAAACAATTAAGTTCTCCCTTAACCAAAAGAATATTTGGGCCATCACGGCCATCATCAGTTCAGCCTTTTCAAAAGATGCACTGTAGGATCAGAGTTACATGAAAGTTGCTGAAGTAGTCTGTACCAAGAGTGTATGAAATAGTTCACCCTTATTTTCCAGCTTTTTTTCTGGGGTGCAAGGAGGAGTCTACAGTGTTGTAGTTAGGCCTTGACCTGAGAAAGACTGATTCCAATGAATTTGTTGAATATGCTTGTTCGGCATACTAACAAGACAGGCAGAGAGCTTCCCCCTGAAATAATCCATACTCTAGGTCCTAGGTCCCTAAACAATGATGTGGGAAATGTGGGTTTGAATCTCTGCTCCAACATGGACAGAGAAGGTGTGGTTCTGCCCGAGGGACTCCCCTTTTCTGTGACGAGTGTTCTAGCTCCTAAACTATTGGTATGGAAGGGGCATAACCCTCACTTCCTCCTTTGATTTTCATGAAAAAATTGACATAGGTCCAGGAGGGGTTGACAGTGGTGAATCACATGTTATAGAAGGTACCCCTTGGTGTTATTCTTAAACAATAGCATTTTAAAACTCAGCTTGCAAATAAAATTGAGGGAAAAGAAACCTTCATTAAATGTGGTCCCATTGCTTGAAATAATACCTCTCATTCAGTCTCTAATGTTTACCTCTACCCTGACTTCAGTTTGACGTTGATCTGAACATGACCGATTGCCTCTCTCTTTGAGAATTCATTGGCTTAAGCTTTGATAATCTTTTCTAGAGTTTCTACTGGGTCACTAATGTAGTTTCTGCTTTAACATGATGACTATTGTGATATTATAATTAGGCACCCTGTTCCTTGCTGAGAGGTACAAGGGCCTGGCTCTGGGAATGGAGTCTCCTGACACTGGACTCCTCTTTTAGGTTAAATCCTTGAGATTTAAGGACAGACCTTTCAGGAATCTATAATAATGTCTGTGGGCCATAGGAGAACCCCTTTGTTGAGCCCAATTTCATCTTTCACTAAAACATTTCTTCTGGAAGTCATCCCATCTTGATATGACAGACATCAGCTCATGACTAGTTTTTTTTTCACTGAAAGTTTTCACCAGGGATCAATAATCTTCAGCACTAATAGTCAAGGCTTACATGACTTGAATGTGTTTGGTTTCTACTTCCAACTGTAGATTTTTGAGTTGTCTTTCTTTCCACAGACATTTGGTCCTGGGTATTTTTTGTTTGTTAATTTATTTATACATTGTTACTGGATCACCTCACATCAGAAATAAACACGGACACCCTTTGCTGCACGCTTCCATGAAGGGCAGGGGGATAACTTTCCTTTTCTGTTACCTTTCATAAGTGCTTTGCACATACAAACAACCATTAGCTTAGGCCTTCATGCTGTACCATCAAACTGGGAACTGAAGTCAAGTCATATGTCCACTATGGGTGACACACTATTTGCTGATGGAACCATGAAAGGCATAAACATAACTGACTTAAGTGGCTGAATTGGGGTTTTATGTTTTATTCCTATGCATCAATTCTATGCCCAGGATCATCCAAATGCCACAATAAAATCCCCTAGCGGACTTACATATAACTCCTGTAGACTGTTGCAAATAGTATCATGTCTGGGTATTGCATGACAAATAGTCATGGAACATCTGAAATTAAACTTTAAAGGGGCTAAGGAAGTTGGTGGCAGCAGAACCCTGCAAAAGAGACATACATTTGCCCTATTTGTTATTTGCAATCTGGGAAGTCCCCACCATGCAAGAGACTCAAAAGCAATTCTGATATAATAAAAGGCTTAGTCTGTCCATCTGTCTGTCTGTCCATAATGCTTTTTCCCAACTGCACATACTGCTTGGCTGTGCAGGCCAGGCAGCTGGGGGTGGGGCCAGCTGAGCTAAAGCGGGAGCCCCGCTCCCAGCACTGCCTCCTCCTGAGGTCTCCCAGTGCAGTGGCTTACTCCACCCCACTTGCACATGAAGCAAAAAAATAAATTGGTGTGAGCACTTTACAAGCAGTACAGACAGCTGAGGAAAGATGGGAGCCCCTATATGGGGCTTACCTCCTTCTGCAGCCTCCAGTGTGGTGGCTCCCTGTACCCCACTTCCACAAAAAAAAAAAAAAATGGGTGGAGCACTTTAAAAGCGGTGGGGCCAGCTGAGAAAAATCAGGAGCCCCTCCGTCATAGTGGGGTTGGACCCAAAGAGGGGGAGGGGGAGCAGAGTTGGATCATGTGGGGGGAGGGG
>NW_005842558.1:970798-977918 GCF_000455745.1 Alligator sinensis | reverse complement strand
GGGAGGGGTGGGAATGGGGTCAGACCTGAACTGGGGGAGGGGAGGCAGAGTCAGACCTGAACAAGGGGGACGGGGAGGAAGTGGGGGCGGGGTCTAAGCTTTGCTGTTTGCTATTTGCTCTAAGGTTACTCTGTGATACAGCTCTATCCTGTACCCACCCCCAAGCCTACCCCCTGTAATCAATAAAGTTCTTCATTGTACTAAGCATGGTGAACTAGCTAGGAGGGGGAGAGGGCATGCCCTTGTGCCCCCTTGGTTTGGTCCTTGCAGTGGGTCAAGCCCCCTCAAGGTCTATAAGGTCTGTGCATCCCAGGGGGCACAAGGCCATGGACAGACCAAGACTCCCAGGTAGTGACAGTGGTGACCCCAGGCTCCCTGGTGCACTCTGGGAAGGGGTCAGCCAGACATGAGGAGCCCCAGGGAATTACTCAGAACTTGGTAGGTGGCCAGGCATAGTGGAGTGGGTGGTTCAGTGCAGGACTGCCACCTGTTGGCCTGCCACAGTCCCCGCCAGTCCCTTTTCCCCCATAATTCTTGGCAGACAATTTGCTAGTATTATAATAAGAATGCCCAACTCTGACTGGGTCATTTTGTTACTTTTCTTGGTGGAAAGTAAATAGTTAGGCAAAGGGCAGGGGTACTAAGAGGTTCTGATATGAGTTTGGGGAGGTAGTTTATGAAGTTTGCCTAACGGGGAGTTTTCATGGGACCCAGGTAGATTGTTGTAACTTCCTGAAATCATGGAGGTCTTTAGAAGTCCTCAATGCCTCTGTCTGTTTTACATTTGAAAAGGTCCCCCAACATATTTCGTATGTGTCATCAATGACAATAACCCCCACATTCCTTTAAAAGTCAAGAAGATGAGAAGTCAGAGATATTTCATCATCAGATGAAGCAGCATCAGATGAATCCCAAGCAGTCTTCTTCACTAAGCTCCACATTCTGTTCCGCCTCTAAGCTACCTAAGGCCAGTCCTATGTCTTAGTGCACATGTCTACACATGCAAATGCTTCTGGATGCATTTACTCTGGGGTAATTTACTCCAGATTAAACCCACCCTGGGCAGTCATCTGCATGAGCAGGCATTTGGAAGCAGATTTTCTCCCCCCTGCCACTCTCCTCCTCCCCCCCACAAACAACCAAGGGGAGCTCTAGGCTCCCCCTGGATATTAACCCAGGGTCTGATAGGGAGCACAGGGCTAGAAGACAGTTGTCTCCTGGTGGGGTATGGGAGATTGATCCCTAACCATAGGAACTGGCTGCTTCTGGGGCAGGCTCTGTTGGTGGAGCCCAGGTGGAGACAATACCCCCCTGTCTATATGTGCCATACTGTGTAGTAACTAGTCAGCTGTTAATTTGCTACCTGCGTCTGCAGGTAGCAAATTAACTGCTCATAAGAGCAAATTACTGTGCGCTAAAGTTCTGCACATGTAGAGTGTGATGCTTACTGTGCAGTAATTTGTAGACACGCCCAGTGTCTCAGTAACTCTGCAGATTTAAGAGAGTAAGCAGCCTTAGATGTTGCTTGTAATTGGCAGAGAGAAGCTAATGAGGGACTTGTCAGACCAAAAAGAGGACTCAGGCTGGAGCTATATAAGCCCAGAACCTGCACTGGCCAGGGAGTCTCTTTTCCTGGCAACCTTAAAGTGAGGAGCTCCTGGCTGTAGGGCAGCAGGGTCCCTGTTGGGATCTTATTTTAGGTAAATGACTCTTCTGGTCTAGGAACAGAGTCATATTCCCTGGGCAGAGAAAGACTAAGTTTATGGACAAGTGGCCTTTGCTTTATGTTAAACTCTAGAGGGCTTGAAGTACCTATCAGGGGGCCCATGTGCCCAGGGAAGGGTGAGCCTGGAATAGAGGCTATGAGTACCCAGAAGAGGGGCTCCATATGAGGCTGGAGGGTCTGAGAGCCTGGAGGAGGGGCTGAGTGTGGAACCAGAAGGTCCAAGAGTCCAAGGGGGCCCCAGTGTGTAGGCTAGAGTATGGCTCTGGGTCAAAAGGTATATCTGCTGGGAGATGAGGAAAGTTTGCCCTCTTAAAGGAGCATAGGGCTGTTTCTCCTGTTGTTTATGTTTCTGTTATAGCCCAGGGGCTTATAGTTTAAGTTACTGCTTATATCGGTGGTTTGGGTTGGGAATGTAAGGGGGAGTTTATGGAGATCCCATTAGTGCCCAAGGGAGGCACAATTCCCTTGAGACCTGCCATGGGAAGGCACAACACTTGAGCTACTCTTGAGCCCAGAGAGGGGCAGCATGCAAGGCTGCAGAGACAGACAGGGGCCAGGACCTGGCACCTGAGCTGGGCTCAGTCCCAAGCAATTGTTAAGTCCAGAGTGGGCACACTGCTACATTAGGGCCACAGACCCAGACAGGGGCCAGAAGTCCAGCCATCGAGAGAGGTGTAGTGAAACAGGGGCTAGGGGCCTGGTCCCAAGAAGAGTGAAGCCACTCAGAGGCCAGAGGCCTGGCAGAAAGGGGGTAGGGTTCCAGGGATCAGAAGGGACAAACTAGAGCTAGTGCCTCAAAGACAGGTCTGATGCAGTAGGCCTGCACCAGAAAGTCTACATGAGAGAAAAGAAGGTTGGTGGCTGAAGAAGCCAAAGCCCAACAAGTGAACAATGCTATAATAAATCCATGAGGCTTGGGGCATAGTGTAGGGGAGGAAAAGAAGCCACACACTTTTTCCTTAAGGCTACAGATTCTCTACAAGGGCCTAGTCAGGCTGAAAGGGACCTATCAGGACTGAGGGCTGGATGGAGACCCAGTGGAAAAGTATTAGGAGTACGGCTCACTCTAAGGCCTGTTGGAATCCTCCCTTAATCAACGTTTAATATTAAGACATGGGTGAGCAATGTAGGGAGAGTGGCATTACAGTCTGAGCCAGGCTGGAGCTGCAGGGCCAACAGGAGGCATCACAGCTGCCCCTATGGCCATGAGACCTGCATCCATGAAGCTCTACAGATGATTTGGTGGTCTTAGGAATCTTCTACTGTGAATTTTCTCCTTCAGAAGGCCTCTATTTTCACTCTCTTAGGGTGTTTATAGACATGCCTGGGAAGGCAGGATTGGGGTGTTGCACCCAAAAGCCGTGCTAATTAAAGCTCCCAGAGATTCATATGCATCAACTTAAAAATGGTGGTGAGGGTGCTTGAACTAAAGCTTGTCAAACAACTTTAGTATGAAGACTGACAGTTTTCAGTACAGGAACACATACATATGGCACTGAAGATTGCTGGAGCACATTAATTTCCATGTTGCTGCATGCTGAATTAATCAAGTCTGAGCCAAAGTTCTGGAATTACAGTACATTGGACAAGCCTCTCTACACATGTATAGGAGCTCCTAGATTTCCTAATTTCCCATCCTTCAACACTGTCTGGTCTTGAGCCTCTGCCTTCGCTTCCTTCCCCTTCTCCCTTTTCCAGCCACAAACAGCCTTCTTTCTGATGAACTCTCTTCTTACGCATAACTTTCAAAGTTATTTGAAGAGCCCAGTTACAACAGCAGCAGAACTGCAGTTCTTTCTTTCCCAGACAAGCCAGCTATTGTTATGTTGTTACTCCATCCGGGAAACAGGAAGCCGTTAGCAGTTGCATCAACTCATGTTCTTCCAGGGTTCTCCCAAAATAGCTTCAGCACATACAGAGAATCATGATTCTAACAAATGTATGGTGTTACATAGCATAGGGGGTGGTTGCTTGGTTGTTTTTTAACACCTCCTTACCCATCCCCCTATCTGAGTGGCATTCTCATCCCTTTCCTCTGCCCAGTCTTCTGCTCTACTTTCTGCTAGGGCTATGCAAAGTTTCAGTCCCTAATTTGATTTGGCCAAATCTCTGAATCCAGATTGAATCATAGGACCCATTAATCTCTGAGAGGGACAGGGAATCAGTCCTAGGCACAGGGCCTGGTGGAAGACCAAGGGCTGTAACATGAGTAGCAACAGCACCACATGAGGGAAGTAAGAAGGAACAAAGTTATGTGAGAGAGCATCAGGAAGCCAGAATCAACTTCTTGGAGCCTGGAAAAGACTCACAACTGTGCATGCACCCTTTATGGCCTACCTTAAGGTTGTTTTATGGGGTTCTAGCACATGTTTATGGCATTTCCTGGGAGGTCAGTGGACCTGGATCTAACAGACTGGGCTGTTTTAAAGACTGAGAGAGACTTGGAAAAAGACTGTTGGAGCTCAGTAAGCCCCAAAAATAATATATCTGTTGAAGAATGTGGGCAGTTTAAAGGGTCCTGCAGGAATTGAAAGGGTCCTACAGCAGTTGAAGGGCACTGTAAAAGTGAACTGAGAGTGAGCTGCAGCAATTTAAAGGGACCAGAAGAAGTTTGAGGTTAATCACTGTAGTTTGAAGGGCTGCTCAGCATGAAGGGCTGCTCGAGGAGCAAGAGCAGAAATGTGTCCTGTGCTGAGAGGTGGAAGACTTTAAGTGGAGAGTAGTGTAAACCCCAGCAGCCTATCTGAGCTATAAGATGAGCTATTCAAGTTCTCAGCTGTTTTCTGATGCGCTGATCAAGGAGGCAGCATGTCTGCAGTGGCAGTTGGAGGTGGAACGCCAAAGGTGTGAGCAGGCTGAGGCCAAAGTAGCTGTCTTGAGGTGACAGTTGGTGGCAGGGAGCAAAAAGAGTAAAAACAAGGAGCTAAAACTCCTGCTGGCTGTTCAGGTAGGAAAAAAGGAGCACAAGAAGATGATCATGATGGAATCAGAAATAAGCCTAGAGGAAAGCAGGAGGAGAAGCTGTGCACACTCCATGAGACAGTGACCAGAGTAGACCTGGGGACAGAAGAAAATGCCACAGTGATCAGAGCCACCGCTGCTACCCACTGTCTGGTGCTGCTGCCACTCCGTGTCCAGCAACACGCAAGCCACCCCCACCACACTCCACATCTGGCCCTCGCACACCCCCACACCCTGCTGCTCCATGTCTGGCCCTGCACCAACATCTCCGTTCTGTGGCTCCCTGTCTGGGCCTGTGCCCCCCTGCCTCCCTGTTTTCGACCCCAACCCCAGCAGTGGATTAATGTGTACTGAGGCCCTGGGAAAACACAAAAATGGGGGTTCCCTCCCCTCAGGAGCTGGGATGAAATGAAGGCAGGGTCCCTTGCCCTGCTGGTGCTGGCAGAGGGGTCTGGGGGACCCTTCTGGGCAGGGGTGGGAGGGGCACATGCCATCTCTTCTTCCTGCTCCCTGCCCCCCTCTCCTGCTATGGCCAAACATAGACACACATAGGTGTGTACACAGATGGGTGCATACCCTACTCTCACTCACTCTCTGAACATGGACACACAGACACAAATATATTCTTCCTACCAGGAACACAGACACAGAGACGCACGCACACACACACATGCACACACGCACACAGGTGGATGCACACTCAGGCAGAGATGGGCACCTGTCATTCACTGACACACACATGCACACACACACACACACACACATATGTGCAGACACATACACACACACAGAATCAAATGCATGCAGATGGCCTGACGTGCAGACACAGACACACAGATGCATGCACACACACACACACAGATGCACACGCACAGATGCAAAGAGATGCACACACACACACACACACTCATGCACAGACACAGACAAGTGCATGCACACACACATACATGCACACCCAGACACATACCTTCCCCTCCAAGGACCTCCGCTCTCTCTCACTCTCCATCATACTGAGACAGCCCTCTTCCCCTCCTCCCCTACCCCCCGCACAGCAGCGCCAGTGGAGGGGCTCCCACTTTTCCTTAGCTGCCCCACTATTAAAATGATCTTCTCAATTTATTGAGTGCCCTTGTGTGGAAAAGGGGCACAGGGAGAAGCCGCACCGTGTATGGAGGAGGAGGCAGAGTTGACAGGAAGGCTCTCACTTTTCCTTAGATGGCCCCGGTGCTAAACTGTTCCTGGCAATTTTTTTTTGCCTTTGTGGAGGTGGGGCACAGGGGGCTGCAGGAGGAGGAGGAGGATATGGGGGGGGCTTCCAATTTCCCTCACCTGACCCCAGTGCTATTAAATTGATCTTCTCAATGTATTGGTTTCTAAGTTGTGGTAGACGGGCACAGGGAGCAGCTGCACCAGAGGCTAGAGGAGGAGGCGGGGCCAGTGGAGGGACTTCCACTTTTCCTCAGCTGCCCCCCCCGCTTCTACAGTGCTCATGGCATTTTTTTGCCTCTGTGGAGGTGGGGCAGAGGGAGCCGCAGCACCAGAGGCTGCGGGAGGAGGGGGCACAAGTGGAGAGGCTCAAATTTTAACTCAGCTGGGCCTGCCCCCAGCTTCCCAGCCCACACAGCCAATCAGGGAATGCACAGTTGGGCAAAAGGGTTACAGACAGACAGACAGACAGACTAAAGCTTTTATTATATTAAAATAATGGGTTTTATACCAGGCAAGGAGATTAAGACATGGTTGTTTTAAACTAAAAGCAAGTTTATTGAACCCTAACAGGTAGGGCTGTGTGAGTCTTTGGATCAGGCTTCAGATCCGGTGCCGCTTCGGCCACTTCGGCATCTGAAGCAGCATGCCTGGATCAAAAAGCGGGCTCAGGCAAGCTATCCCAAGTGGTTTGGAGCACCTGAAGTGCTTTGGATGTGCTTAGGATGCTTCAGATACTTCGGACAGCTTGACTTACAATTAAAAGGGGAAGATTGATACCTGTAGGTGGCCAGTGAGAAGGATTTCTCCCTGGATACCTTTCCAATGACAGTGTCTGTGGGGTGGGACTAGAATCAGTATAAAAGTTTCTGTTTCAAGGCATGCTATGTCTTTTCCCAGCTTGTTCCCTGTCAGCAACTGTGTGACAGAGGAACGCTCAGACTGAGGCATTGTGGCTTCTTGGCTCAGTACTAGTTGAACTTCCCTGCTCCTTTTTTCTTGTTACAAAGGAGTGGGCAGGATTTAGCTTAGCTTAGCTTAGCCATTTTATTCAACTATTATTAGTATTACTATTCAATTTATTTCTTTGAATTTATATTAGCTCTTTTTTCTTTGGAAACTTAAAAAAAAAGGTGTGTTTTTCCTGCCAGTGTGATCTATCACTGTGCAGGTAGGCACCGATTGGTTGCATGCACACACACACACACACACACCAACAAACACACA
>NW_005842558.1:969655-970258 GCF_000455745.1 Alligator sinensis | reverse complement strand
AAAGCCTGAAGCAGAGACTGCAGTGAATTCTGGGATCAGAGAAGCAGGGGAGCACTACATGATGGGGAATCTGTGCTCCAAATGCTAATCAGTCTACATTTACACACACCCAGCTCAGCATTTATCAGACCAGTTCTAATCTGGATTTACAAAGGACTTTCCCCTCCTCCCCCCACATACCTCTAAGCAGAAGTAAAGTTTAATAGACATCTTAGGCCGTACATTCCCCAGTCCCACTATGGGAGGCCTATTTAAACTTGATTGGCTAAAACTCAGTTGCCAGGTTAGGGAATGCTGAGGCAAGAGACCTAATCAGAGGGAGTATGGGCAACATCTGAACAATGGTAAAGGGTTCATCACAGCGTCCAGCCCATTGGAGCCCTGACCACAAATGTTGTCATACTTTTCCTGGAATGACTGGTGGAAGTCCTCTCTTCAAAAGGTTATGAACACCCCAATAATTGCCTTAAGTCTGTTAAAAGACTATAGGAAGATCTGGAAAAGTCATGCTAAGCTGAGGCTTGTTCACAACAAGTAAAAATCCAAAACCCTGATGCTGCAAGCTATCTATTGCTTCTGAAGAAACCATGAGATATCCCGTCT
>NW_005842558.1:967166-969173 GCF_000455745.1 Alligator sinensis | reverse complement strand
TATATATTTCATATACTTAGCAATAAATAACTTTTATAGTCAACCTGGTAGTAACTGGGTATATTTTTCCTTCTCTACTTCTCCTTCCCCACGTGCTCTGCAGCAGCGCTTCTTTTACCTAAGCTAAAGATCCCTGTGAAGCCCAAAAATACTGTGGGGTCTGCTCATCGAGGGGTTAAAGATTGAGAAGTGCTGAGTTTGAAACACATAAGGGGATCAGCTTGTACAGGCTGTTTGACCCAGTTTGACTCAGACATGCCCTAATGAACTGAATGCTGGCCCATGAGGGTGTCAGCTGGACACCCAGCTGGATTCAGAGGGATTCTGTTCACCTGTGTGCTTCTGTCTGACTGCAGTGTATTGTTGCTCTGATTAACTGATTCTTGGCATATGAGGGTGTCTGCCTGTCCATGCTGACCAACCCGGCTGGGTCAGGCGTGTCACGTTAATCTGTGTGTGTTCATGTGTATGGCTGATTAGTCGGTTGGAGGAACCCAACCCCATTGAAACTGAGTCCTGCAAGGTAGCTCCATTGGAGGTGAGGACTTGCAGAAGGGAGAGATACAGCTCCGTATAGAAACACAAGTAACACAAGCAGCACATTGATAGAAATACCAAGACCCTAGAAATGTACCCCTAATAAATGAGCACACCCCAACATAATGGGCAAATCTGGTGACATCAGTGCTGCCAGTGGGAGCCAGGAGGAGGGAGCAGTGTCTGCACCTGATGTCCCTGCACCTCCACCACCTCTGCTCAGTCCAGAAGTGGGCACCAGCAGTGAAATCACTGTCTCCTCCACCCCAATTTCAACTGTCAGTGTAAGCCTCCCACTGCCAGAGGAGGAGCCTGAGTGGGAACCAGGGATGCTGAGTGCACTGGCTCAAGCAATTCTGGGGGCTGAGGGGGAATCAGAGTTAGTGCTCCACACCCCTCAAGTTTCCCCTAGACCCAGGTATCTTCCAGAAAGCAGCACCTCAGAGGAGGCTGAGGTTGTGGAGGCAAGTGGCTAAGCTGAGGAATCTCCTCCTGCTGTTGAGCCTCAGCCTGCTGAGAAGGCGAAAAAGGCAGGATCCTCACCCTCAACCCTGAAGCAGGGAAGTAATATAGTATGGGAAAATTTTGAGGTGGCAGATGATCCCAGGTTTGCCATCTGCCAGCACTGCCAAAGGCACATGAGCCATGGCAAGGACATGAGACACTTCTCCACCACGGCCATGATGCTGCTGCATCTGAGGAATCATCACCCCCTTGCCCGTCTTCCTGCTCAGCCTGGCACCAGTGCAAGTGTGCCGAAAGGGAAGTCCCCCACTCACTCCAAAGCCCCCTTCCCCCCCAAAGCAGTGGCAGGCCACCCTGGACCAGTGGGGAAAGGTGGGGTGTGTTCACTAATAGTGAAAGTGGGGAGTGTTCCCAAGGCGAGCAAGATCCCCCAGAGCATGGGGGAGATGCTTGCTCTGGATAGCCAGCCCTTCTCCCTAGTTGAGCGGCCAGGGTTCAGATGGTTCATAGCACTTCTGGCCCCATTTTAAAAAATGCCCACAGGCACCACCTTTAGCAGGGCAATGGTGCCTTCCCTGTATGCAGGGCATGCAGGGAGTACTTCAGGGAGGAGCTGTGCAAGCCAGGGCCACAGGTAGCATTGCACTTCACCTCCAACATCTGGAGTAGCCGGGGTGGCGATCACGCCTACCTCTCTCTCATGGGGCACTGGTGCAATCAGTCAGGTCATCAGTGGGCTCTACTGCAAGCCAAGGTGCTGGATGAGTCCCACATGGCAAGGGAGATCATCACTTATAACCAATCATCAAACAAGCACGCTTGCGAAGGCTTGAAAACTCCTGTATAAAAGATGCTTAGAAGTAGTAGTGGGTGTGCTTGTTACGTGAATTATTCCGCTCGCACCTTTTATTGCTAGCAATAAACCTTCTTTGTACTTTCACCCCTGGTATCTTTATTGGCCTTTGCATACCGGGCACGATCCCAGACTTGAGCTGGGGCACAACA
>NW_005842558.1:955844-963858 GCF_000455745.1 Alligator sinensis | reverse complement strand
ACATGTATGTAAATGAGATACATGGCTAAAACACAGGTATAGAGACATGCTCAGTAAAGAACTTCTTGCGTCACTCACTTATAACCAATCATCAAACAAGCACGCTTGCGAAGGCTTGAAAACTCCTGTATAAAAGATGCTTAGGAGTAGTAGTGGGTGTGCTTGTTACGTGAAATTATTCCGCTCGCACCTTTTATTGCTAGCAATAAACCTTCTTTGTACTTTCACCCCTGGTATCTTTATTGGCCTTTGCATACCGGGCACGATCCCAGACTTGAGCTGGGGCACAACAGCAGGGCTCAGCACCCAGACCTGCACTACATTTCACCCCCTGTGCCCCAAGACGGACGTAGTTGCCCAAGCACCCACCCACATCACCTGTTTTGCCTGACATCAGCTTGAGGTGCAGGGCCCCAGATGACATACTCCCCTGGCGAGCCACACACAGCTGGCAGGCTTCATGGCCTGGCCAGCACCCAGACCTGCACTACATTTCACCCCCTGTGCCTCAAACAGACACAGTCGCCCAAGCAGGACAATAGACTCCCGCAGCAAGAAACACAAAGCTGGCAGGAATCATGGCCTAGCAAGGCCCAGCACCCAGGCCTGCACTACCTTTCACCCCCCCCGTGCCCCCACACCTAAGCACCCACCCTCATCATGAGTTTTGTCTGTCAGCAGCTTGGCTTGCAGTTCCCCCCAAACCCCTGCACCAATCTTCTTGAAACTTGGCAGGCTTTGTGGCCTCACCAGGGGATACCACCCCTGCAGTTTTCAGTCCCCTTGATGTAACACATAGGCATGACAGGAGTTTTGCTTTCAAGAATTTGGGGTGCAGTTCCCCCAAGCCCCTGCATGAATCTTCTTGAAACTTGGTACATTTTGTGGCCTGACCAGGGGCTACCACAGCTTCAGTTTTCATCCCCCTGTGATGTAACATGTAGACGTGATGCAACACAGACGTGACAGGAGATTTGCTTTCTAGAATTTGGGGTACAGTTTCCCCCAAACCCCTGCACATATCTTCTTGATGCTTGGTAAGCTTCTCAGCAGAGGCTACCACCCCTGGAAGTTGCACCCAAATCGGAGAGAAAAAAACAAAGTTATAGATATTTCATTGATCCTCCTTTATAGCCTGTAGACGGATCTCCAAAGTGGCTCTGAAGCTTCGGAAGCACTTTGGCTGGATCGAAGTGGCAAACTGATCCAGAGATCCAGATTGGATAGCTGCCATCTGAAGCAGCTGGATCTTAAGATAGATCAGATCACTGCCGACTTGCACAGGCCTATTAACAGATACAATTTTTATTAAAATTGAAGTAGCAATAGCAGTTTTAAAAAAATAGGTTTGTAGCTAGTTAAAGCAGATGCTTACCATTACAAAATGTTGTGAACACAACTTTACTAGTTGATTAGGCTGTGCAGTTTTGTTCACGTCTTTTGGCTTTTACATTCGATGATAAGACAGGATTTTGGATCGGTGACTGGATTTATTTTACACTTTTTTTAAGGAGTGTTTTGAAGGGTACATATTTTTTTTAAAACCCTTTTTTGATATACCATATAGCTTGCATTTTTAATACATAAGATTAACTTAAACCTTTGTTTTTATAAATATTAATAATTTTGCTTCTATTTGCCCAATATGGTTACCTTTACCTGGGATTCTTTATTCTGATGTAATCTTTTTATTCTTAGTTGGGGCTAGGTTTTGCTCTTTTGCCCAAGTTATATTTATTCAATTTAGTTAGCCAACTTTCTGATTTGTTTTAAGTCAGGGACAATATTTTTCCATCTGCTCTTTTCACTGGGTGCAGGTTTTGACCACAATTCAAGCTAAGCATGCAGCTTGAACTGAGCACAAAGGTCAAACCCAGGCCTGAAGGCCTCTGGGTCCCAACAGCAGGCACAGCTGGTGGTCAGGATATTGTTCACTTTCCTTCCTCCTCTGTCACTTGTCAGCTCCCTGAGCAAGATAGTTCCCTTTGAAGTGGGCTGTAGCTTGACATATGGTGCAGCACTATTGAGACTTGTTCCCAGCCAGCACTTCTCAGTTTGTAAGATTGCCTTCTTCAGGTTTGCCTTCAGGGTGTTCTTGTAGCTCTTTCTTTGTCCTCTGCAGGTCCTCTTACAACAACTGAGTTGAGAGAAGAGGACTTGCTTTGGGAGATGAAATCAACCATCCACACACAGTGGCCAGCCCTGAGAGTTGTTGTTTCATGTTTCTACCTCAGTGCTGGTTATGTTAACTGCAAAAAGGATGCTGGAATCGGTGCAGTGATCTTCCCATATAATGTGAAGGATCTTCCTGAGGCAGCACTGATGGAACCATTTCAGGTGCTTAAAATGGCATTGATGTATCACCCACATTTCACACCCATAGAGGAGTGTGGGGAGAACTACTGAACTATAGACCAGATTTCCATCAAAGACATGGCAAAGCAGCTTTCTGAAGGATACACTGGGTGCAGTAAATGCTATGTAGGCTGATGGAGCACCTTGGTCTTCCCAATATTAAAGGAGACCCCCAGGCTATAGTCCAAGCAGAGAACCAGCCCCTATCCTCCATGGAAGAAGGGAGCAAAGAGTCATGGTTGTTTTATGTGGGAGATGGAAAGACTATGATAATTGGGAGTACACATGAGAATTGGTCCCAGAGAGAAGAGAGGAGAATCCCAGGTGGAGAAACAGTGTCCTTTTTGAACAGGCTGCAGGGAGTGGGCAGCCCAATATTAGTAGTATGGAGGAGGGTCCTTGTCAAGGTCACCAGGGAAGTAGTTAAGCATTATCGTGGAGTGAGCCTCAGACCCTGATGGGAACCCCAGCTATTGATCAAGGAGCAGACTCCTGGGTGGGGTTGTTCATAGGTTCATATATGTAGGATCGGAGGGGACCTGAGCAGATCATCAAGTCCAAGCCCCTGCCCTGGGCAGGAATGAATACTGGGCTCATATGACACCTGGTAAGTTTAAGCTCAAATGACCCCATGTAGGTTATCAAGCCTCCTTTTAAAGACCCCCTAAGGTAAGGAGCCAGCACCACTTCCCTTGGAAGCTGGTTCCAGATTCTGGCTGCCCTGACTATGAAGTAGTGCCTCCTGATGTCTAGACTGAACTACTCTCAATCAACCTGTGGCTGTTATTTCTTGTTACTCCGGGAGGCGCTCGGGGGAACAGGGTCTCACCCATTCCCCTCTGGTCCCCCCTGGTAAGTTTATAGACAGTCACTAGATCCCCTCTCAGCCTTCTCTTGTGGAGGCTAAACAGGTTCAGGTCTCATAGCCTTTCCTCGTAGGACCTGCCCTGCTGCCCCCTGATCATGTGAGTTGCCCTCCTCTGGATCCTCTTGATGCTGGACACATCCCTCCTGAAGTGCGGTGCCCAGAACTGGATGCAGTACTCCAACTGTGGCCTAACCAGTGTCGCACAGAGGGGGAGGATCACCTCCTTGGACCTGCTCGTGATGCATCTGTGGATGCAGGAAAAGGTGCATCCTTCAAGCCTTCCTGACCACATCCTCACATTGGTGGTCCATGTTCATTTTAGAATCGATAATGACTCCAAGATCTCTTTCTGCCACTGTGCTTTTGAGAAGGGAGTTTCCCAGCCTGTAGGTCTGCTGCTGGTTCTTTCTGCCCAAGTGCAGTACCCTGCATTTGTCAGTATTGAATCCTATCCTATTCACATTAGCCCACTCCTGTATCCTGTCCAGGTCCAGTTGTATCCTATCCCTCCCTTCTAGTGTTTCCACCTCACCCCAAATCTTGGTGTCATCAGCAAATTTGAACAGGGTGCTTTTCACCCCCCTCATCCAAGTCACTAATAAATTGAACAGTACGGGCCTGAGGACCAAGCCCTGGGGGACTCCACTGCCCACCTCCCTCCAGGTCGAATATGCCTCATCCATCACCACTCTCTGGGTGCGGCCCCCTAGTCAATGTGCGACCCATCTGACTTTGTAGGCATCACTGCCACAGTCACCTAGCTTTTTAATGAGAATAGGGTTGGAGACAGTGTCAAAGACCTTCCTGAAGTCAAGAAAGACTACATCCACTGCGACACCTATGTCCAATGATTTTGTGACCTGATCACAGAAGGCTATTGGGTTGGTTTGACAGGACCTGCCCTTAATGAACCCATTCTTGTTGCCCTTGAGCATCCTCCCCCCTGCTGGTCCCTCCCAGATGTGCTCCTGGATAATTTCCTCAAAAAGCTTCCCCAAGACAGAAGTAAGGCTAACAGGCCTATAGTTGCCTGGGTCCTCCCTCCTCCCTTTTTTGAAAATGGGAACCACATTGGCCTTCTTCCAGTTTCCTGGCACCTGGCCAGAGCACTACAAGCGCTCCTAAAGCCAAGCCAGGGGCCCCGCAATTATCCCTGCCAATTCCCTCAACACCCTGGGGCAGAGAGCATCTGGACCCTCTGATTTGAGCACATCCAACCTCTCCAGAAGTTCCCTAACTCAGTCCTCCCTGATCCTAGGCCTGGCAGAGTCACTCCTGAATCCATCCTGAATCCCAATGGAGGAGATGTCCTGGTCCCTGCTCAGAAAAATGGAGGCAAATAATTTGTTAAAAAGGTCTGCTCTTTCATCTAGTGTAACCACCAGATTGCCAAGTGTATCCTGCAGGGGCCCCATGTTGCCTGGTGCCTTCTTTTTACTCTCTACGTATTTAAAGAAAGGACTTTTTGTTGTCCTTGATTGTCTTAGCCGCCTGTGGAGGGTTTGGGATTGAGAGTATGGTCGGGGGTAGAAAGGTAAGAAAGATTTATTGACTTAATAAAAACACAACTATGCATAGTAACAAAACAAACAATGACAAACAAAAGCAATTTGCATTGGCAACTTATTGGCAGTCTTCTCTGATGCCAGCAAGCTTCTTTTTCTACAAAGTTCAGCGAAGTCAGGCATCCCTGAACAGCACTGTCTGAAGGGTACCGGGAAGGACTTTGGAATGCAGTCCTTGGCTCCTCGAGGTCCACGGGCCCACGGATTCAGGCAACAGCTAACTAATCCTTTTCACAGAGCTGTATCTTCCTTCTGAATGGTTTCTAGATATTCTAGCTAATTTAAAGCTTCTGAATGATACTGATAATGAACGACCACTCAGATTTCTTTTACTTCAACTGTCTTTAGACTGACTAATTAGCAGTACAGGCCTTGCATTCCTTTGATAAGGTCATTTTAACTACACCACAGGGCTTTATTACTTCAAGGCTTTGCTAAATTTACTAGGCCTTACTTTATACAAGGCCTCACTACATCTTAAACTTTAATTAGGCTTTTAGCAACAACATATAGCTTAATAAACAAATACAGAAAAACACTTGGTTTAATCTTCATAGGGCCTTCAGCAAGCACCTTTATCACACAGGCACACTTTTCAGCTGTCACACTTGATCCTTGTTGCTAGCCCAAGTTCTGTCTCTGCCTTAGCCTTCCTAACAGCCTCCCTACAGACTCGTGCTATGGAGCTATAATACTCTTTGGTGATAGCCCCTCCTTCCACTGCATGTACACCTCCTTTTTGGCTTTCAGAGGTTCCTGAGTGCCTTTGGTGATCCAAGGGGGCTTTTGAGCACTCTTGTCCATTTTGACTCACATTGGGGCCATCACCCCTTGGGCTTGTAAGATCATCTCCTTAAGGAACAACCACTCATCTTGGAAACCTCGCTCCCCTACTCTCCAGGACCACAATGCCTCTCTTACCAATTTCCTCAACTGACTGAAGTTGGCCCTCCTGAAGCCAAGGACTATTACCTTGCTGCAGGCCCTTGGCACTCTGTGCTGGATGGTGAATTCCAGTAGGCAATGATCACTATCACTCAGGTGGTTGAGAACCTGGAGTCCCCTCACCAGGTCATCGCCATGGCCAGGACCAGGTCCAGCAGGACATTCCCCTTGGTGGGACTGTGCACCTCCTGGGTTAGGTGGAGGTCTTGTATCTCAGCAAGAAACCTATGTGAGCAGTCAGGCCTGGCTGACTGCTCCTCCCAGCAAATGTCCGGGTAGTTTAGATCACCCATGATAACCACATCCCTTGACTTAACTGCCTCCGTGAGCTTACCCAAGAATTCCCAGTCCAGCTCTTCCCTCTGATTGGGTGGCCTGTAGTAGACCCCCACTGTTAAGTCACTTGGACTTCAAGCTTGTTGAACTTAGCCAGTTTACTTCTTTGGTCTGTGACAGGTGGCAGGCTTATATTTGGATTATGTGTATGTTATCTTTGCATGGGGGTTCAATATTTATGTTATATTATTATGTAAATTGTACAACTGGTGGCTTGGCTAGAGCCATATGGATTAGAAAGTCCCATAGCACCTGAGGGGTGCATCAAGGTTAAGCTCCAGAAGGGCAAAACTAAGGCCAGGTGCCAAGTATTAGAGGAAATGAGCAGCTACAGCTAGGAAGGTCATAGATGTGGCCAAAGCCCATGAGGGACAGAACCCAGAGCCAGGTGGCCTGGAACCAGAGAAAATGATCATCTCAAGCCAGAGGGGGGAAAGCTGAAGCCTGAGGGGGGGTAACAATGGACCAAAACCCAGGTCCAAAGGGCCCAGAAGCAGAGACGCTGAACAGCTGGAGTCAGGGAAGTGATAATGGGTCTGGAGGTGGTAATGCTAGACCAAACGCCACAAGAAGCAAAGGACATGGCCAGAGGGCCCAGAACTGAAGGCAGAGAAAAATTTACTCTCTCAAGGAGAGGGGAGATAAAGATATGGAAGAGGGTTCCCCTCTTGGGGCACAGGAGGAGTAGCAGGCTCATGGGCAAAGGCTTACAGCAGACTGCACTCATGCTGAAGGAGTCAGCAGGCTTGCTTGCAGGGACTACAGTCAGCTGCAGGCTGTCAAACCTAATCAGAGTTGCACCCTGAGGACCAGGTTAACTGAGGTAGAGAAGTGGGTCATCATAGGAAGCGAAAGGCTCCTAGGATGGGAACTCAGGGAGATTGGGGGGGGGGAGGGGAAATAAGTGGGAGAGTGAGGAACTAAGAGAGGGAGTCTGTCCTATGCACAGGGTCTGGGAGAAGACCCTGGGCTGCAGTGTGGGGAACATCAGCACCACATCAGGGACCTGAGCCAAAGAGTGGTGGGAAGCCAAAGGCACATTCTCAAAGGCTAGAGAGAATTCAGGACTGTGAGGGTCCCCTGTACAGAGACTATATTAAGGTTTCGGATGAAGTTCCGATATATATTGGTGGCATATCCTGATCTGAAAATAAAGAACTAAGCAGTGTTTAGAGACTGTGCGAGATCTGGTAAGACACTGTTTGAACTAAGCTAATCCCCACCCTGCTACAGGAGGATACCAGGGTCACCTGCTCAAAGACTCATGATATATCCTATTTCAGAACTGTTTTGGGGAATATAAAGAAATGGTCCTTGGCATAGTCACACCTTAGCAGTCACCTGGATCCCACATTGCTCACCTCCTCTGGCCTCACAGGGTCCCAGCCTTTTGTCTTTCCTGCCATGCCTTAGTGTCATAATATGACAGGGAGACTGCCCATAGGGGGAATTGGGGTTTGTTTCAGTTGTTAGGTCCTTGTCTGATCTGAAGTCTCCTGGCCTTAGCCCACTGTACTCTGGTTGGGGACCCCTGGCTGAGGACTACTGTACCAGGACCCTAGGGTCCCAGGGCCCACATACATCTCTGCCCTTCACAGGATCTGGGCCCCTCATACTTGGTCTTTCCCCTTGTGGGTGTAAGCCCCTTGGCCCTAGCCTTACCACTCTGGGGCCCTGAGCCCCTTGGCTCTGGTTAAGAGTCTCATGCACTTTGTAGTTATGTCCTCAGTCTCTTTGGACTCTCAACCACAATCATTATGCTGAAACTAATTAAGCTAGCAGAGAGCAGATTTAGACTAGACATTAGGAAGAACTGCTTCACAGTTAGAGTGGCCAAGGTCTGGAATGGGATCCCAAGGGAGGTGGTGCTCTCCCCTACCCTGGGGGTCTTCAAGAGGAGGTTAGATGAGTATCTAGCTGGGGTCATCTGAACCTAGCACTCTTT